>NC_052324.1:35338618-35398618 GCF_016432855.1 Salvelinus namaycush | reverse complement strand
ACCTGGTCAGAAGAAGTAGAAGAGTATGCTCTGTGATTAACACTAATGCACTCTTCTGCTGCAGTCTCCTGCGCAGCTTGCTAAAGCATCTCTGAGTCTGACCGGCATGTCTTGCCACAACTTGTGTGATGTCGGTGCACGGCGTGAGGAGACTAAAGACATGTAGACATGCTATAAAGGTAAAGGGTGGGAGCTGCATTAGCTTAGCCAGAGGTGCTAAAGTTTACAGCTGGCATGGCAGCTATCCTGACACTGATTGAGTGTCTTTCTGTCACTTCCCATCAACATCAACCAAGGTATGTGCTGTGGGGAATGTCTCCCAAACGCCTCTTGTGTGTACAACTGTCTTTAGTGTCTAAATGAGTAAAGATTAAACGGTATTAGTGAGGCCTCATCACAGACCTTTCTTGGCTATGTTTATGTAGCTGGATTCCAAACGAGGCAGGCAACACACCCTTGAGGAGCCAGAATGGGTAGTAGCCTAAGAGTTTTTAAGAGGCTAAGTCTGACCTTTGAAGACACTTAAACTAAACTCAAACAGACTCTATGCCAAGCTGCTGAATGTACCAAATAGAACAGGTTTTAACTTGATGTCTCATTCAGTTTGTTTACAGCAGTGATGCCTTGCTTCTAAATGCATTCTGCCATGCTGCATCTAATGCCAAACTAGAAACGATGCTATTTCAGAGTAGTGTTGGTGGGATGGGGTTCATTTTTGTAGTAAATCTACAGGGCACAAGACGTTTAAAATGGTACCAAATGTTATGGGCCGGTTTCCCAGACCCAAATTAAGACTATTCTATGGAATAAAAATAATCTCCACTGAAAAAAAATTCTGGTCCAGGACTATGCTTAATCTGTGTCTGGGAAACTGGCACTAAATGTGTAAAGCAAACAGGCTTTACTTACTGGTATCCCTAGAGGTCCTGATGAACCACACTCTCCAGGAGTTCCAGGATGACCCTGACAGACACACAGAACAACAGCATGAAGACATTCATCATACTTCAAACCCATTTAAAAACCCTTTCTAACATACTCTAATACTGACAGTGAACTGATGACTATTGACAATTGTTAGCTGTTCAACTGTTTCAATGTACTGTATTGTCTATTTTTAGACTGTAAGATGTGGCTGACTGAACAGTTTGTTAGTTTAGGTACACTCTTAGAAAAAAAAGTGCTATCTAGAACCTAAAATAGTTTTTCGGCTGTCCCCATAGGAAAATCCTTTGAAGAACCCTTTTTGGTTCCAGGTAGAACCTTTTTGAGTTCCATGTAGAATCCTTTCCCTAGAGGGTTCTACATGGAACCCAACATAGTTCTATCTGGAACCAAAAAGGGTTCTACCTGGAACCAAAAAGGGTTCTCCCTTGTGGACAGCCAAAAAACTCTTCTGGAACCCTTTTTTGTAAGAGTAGTGAGATCTGTCATAACTGTATCTGCCTTACTCTATCACTTCTCAATAGCTGAGGCACTGCGTTGTTATACAATGAACATCTTGAGTCAATATGCTGAGAAGATAATGTAGATGCAAACAATATGGGGCTCCCAGCTGTTTGCTGCTGTGTGAAGCATTTACAATACTAGGTAATGAGTTGAGAAACCAAGAAGAGATTAATTTGGAAATTTCTGCACATTTATATACAACATAAATGCTATCCTCGCTACAGTGCATCCCAACATGAAGTTGAGCTGACTGACAGTATGACTAACAAAAACGTAATTTCGTACAAGATGTACAAGCTATACATATCTCTTTCTCAGTCAGAAGGTTACCTATCTTAGTGCCCCATTGCTCATCTCCAAGCCCCCAGATGACATCCTGTCCTACCCATATAGCGTTGAATGCCCCTGGGAATAGAGACGGGGTCCAGACTTACTCCTTACCATCGCCCCCTTTTCCCCTGGCGGTCCAGGCAATCCCATCTCCCCACGGTCCCCCTGGAAAAACATATAGCACTGTAGTTTAGTTTATTATTAGCTGCATTTGTTTCCCCTGGCGGTCCAGGAAATCCCATCTCCCCACGGTCCACCTGGGAAAACCAACACAGCTATGAGGACCCTGCATCACATAGGTAGGACCAGGAGTCTTCCCTGTAGTTAGTTATGGTCAGGTCACAAAAAAGGTTAAAAAAATGATGGTGCCATGGGTATATAGTTAGCAGGGCGGCAGGTAGCCTAGCGTTTAGACTCTAGTTCGAATCTCCGAACCGACAAAAATCTGTTGATGTGCCCTTGAGCAAGGCACTTAACCCTAATTGCTCACGGTTCGCCGTTGATAATGACAGACCCTGGCTGTGACCCCACTATCCGATGGTGTCTCAGGGAAAGTGGGATATGCAAAAAACACATTGCCAATTCATACGTGTTTTAATACACACTTGTTGCACGTGTGAAATAGGACAAATATAAGCACCTACCAAATTATTATTATAATGCACATAATAATTCACATTTCCTGTTGCTGCAAGATGATTTTCTTTCTGTAGCCAATTGGTTCAAACTATGATCCTACATCTGTAGTTATAGCACAAGACATCAACAGGAAGCAAACTCAGCAGGCAAAATGGGTTGAACTGACATAATTAATTTCGACCAGCTTACAACTGTTTGTAATAACGTCATTTCAACCATCTTTGCCACTAGGAAAGTAGAGCAATTAACAAATCTGAATCTTTCAATATGACCGAAACAACAGTTTATGAGTTGAAAAGCCTTCCTGTAATGTCTAACGCAAAGATACACAGCTAACCTTTTCTCCTGCGAGGCCAGGCTCCCCAACAGGGCCGATGAAACCCACCAGCCCCTGCAGAGACCAACACAGGAAAGCACACAGTCAAAGCCCTGTACTTACACCATGGCCTGCAGAGCAGTGGAGCAACAGCAAAACACACACATGAACATACGCAGTAAGAGAGAGAAAGACGCACACACACACAAACAGACACACACAGACACACATAAACAGACACACACACACACAGAGTGAAGTATAAACAAACAGAGAGCGAGAGAGAGGAGAGAGAAAAGCCTTTACCCTCTCGCCAAGCTTTCCGACCTCTCCAGTTATTCCGGGCTCGCCCTACAGCAGAATACCAAATTAGCATTTCATAAAAAGATTCAAACCTTTTAAAGTTCAGATCAGTCAGAGAGAACATGCTTATTAGAGGCCAGTCCCCCTGGTAATAGAAACGTGACATCTAATTTACACACAGTTAAATGAGAGAGCGAGAGAGAGAGACAGAGCAACACTGTAAACATATGTTTGCCATGCCAATAAAACGCTTTGATTTGAATTGAGAGAGAGAGAGAAGAGAGAGAAGAGAGAGAGAGATAAAGAAAGAAAGAAAGAAAGAAAGAAAGAAAGAAAGAAAGAAAGAAAGAAAGAAAGAAAGAAAGAAAGAAAGAAAGAAAGAAAGAAAGAGTGAGAGCAAGAAAGAAAGAAAGAAAGAGTGAGAGCAAGGGGAGACCATGTTAAACAACGGACTCAGGCAGATGGATGGAGAGAGTGATAGAGAGAGAGAGAGAGAGAGAGAGAGTGATAGAGCGATAGAGAAAGAGAGTGATAGAGAGAGAGAGTGATATAGAGAGAGAGTGTGATAGAGAGAGAGAGTGTGATAGAGAGAGAGAGTGATATACTCCGGCAGATGGATGGAGATAGAGTGATAGAGAGAGAGCGAGATAGTGATAGAGAGAGAGAGATATAGAGGGAGAGAGTGATAGAGAGAGAGAGTGATATAGAGAGAGAGTGTGATAGAGAGAGAGAGTGTGATAGAGAGAGAGAGTGATAGAGAGAGAGAGTGATATACTCCGGCAGATGGATGGAGATAGAGTGATAGAGAGAGAGCGAGATAGTGATAGAGAGAGAGAGAGTGATAGAGAAAGAGAGAGAGTGATAGAGAGAGAGAGTGTGATAGAGAGAGAATGATAGAGAAAGAGAGTGATAGAGAGAGAGTGTGATAGAGAGAGAGAGTGATATACTCCGGCAGATGGATGGAGATAGAGTGATAGAGAGAGAGAGTGACAGAGAAAGAGAGTGATAGAGAGAGAGAGAGTGATAGAGAGAGTGATAGACTCCGGCAGATGGATGGAGAGAGAGTGATAGAGGGAGAGAGTGATAAAGAGAGAGCGTGATAGAGAGAGAGAGTGATAGAGCGAGTGATATAGAGAGCGAGAGATAGACTCCGGAAATAGGATGTAGAGATAATGATAGAGAGAGAGAGTGATAGAGAGAGTGATAGAGAGAGAGAGTGATAGAGAGAGAGAGTGATAGAGAGAGAGAGAGTGATATAGAGAGAGAGTGATAGAGAGAGCGAGAGTGATAGAGAGAGAGAGTGATAGAGGGAGAGAGTGATAGAGGGAGAGAGTGATAGAGAGAGAGAGTGATAGAGAGAGAGAGTGATAGAGAGAGAGAGTGATAGAGAGAGAGAGTGATAGACTCCGGCAGATGGATGGTGCATTATGTTAATAGAATCTGACCTTTAGTCCTTCGGGACCTGTTTTCCCCGGGAATCCCTGCCTTCCAGGTCTGCCCTGAACAGAAAACATACATGAACCATAGTACTGAACCTCATCAAACAGTACAGTAGAATCATCATCTGCCCTAAAGACAACCGTCCTAGTATCGTAACCCACCCGCCACCACATTAACAAACCTACAGACAGAATATACTGTAAAGCTACAATCTGTCCTAAGGACTCCTCCAATCTGGCTTTAAGAGTGTTTGGATTAATGTATGGTGTGAAAATGATGGTTGACTTTGTCATGCAGTAGCATAATGTGTCCAAGACATTTGTCCTTTTAGGGACAGAATATTATACTGTCTAATCTTGTTTTACTCAGACCAGTGATATGATGATTGGACAAATGGGTTAGAACAATACAACACTCAAAAACTTTAAAAATTTAAGAGCACCAACAAAGCACTCGGCTTTCACACTCATTTCGTGGAATGTCTTCTGTTATTGTCAAAGTTTTAATGCCTGAAAAAGATGTGCTACTTTTGTTGGCTTTTCCTGGCAGAGAAGAGAAATGTCACTATCCCTCTCTATATTATCCAAAGACCCAAGTCCATCCACAATGGAACCGAGAATTTATCTCACTAATGCATTAGTAAAACATCATTGGATCGAATGTGTTATATTGAATCAGAATATTCAATGAGTTGTGGTGTCTGTCTTTCGGAGATGGCCGTTTGGAATCCTCTGTTCTTTAATGTGCTTAGTCATCTGTATGAGAGAGTAGAACTGGATTAGAGCTCTGCTATTATTGAACTGGATTAGAGTTCTGCTATTGTTGAACTGGATTAATGCTCTGCTGTTGTTGAACTGGATTAGAGCTCTGCTATTGTTGAACTGGATTAGTGCTCTGCTGTTGTTGAACTAGATTAGAGCTCTGCTATTGTTGAACTGGATTAGTGCTCTGCTAACTGGAGTGATATATTGGCATGTATTGTTGAATTTGGGACGACTCCAGACTAACTCTTTATTTAGTCTATAATGGATGCAAATGGGAAGTCTGTAGGAGGATGCTTTATGATGGAATCCAAGGCCAGGCTACTCACTGACACAATCAGAAAAAAGGTCTGGATTTCAGAGCTCGTTTACCGGATCTTGGAGAGAGAGAGCCTGCGTCCCAAATGACACCCTATTCCCTACACAACTTTAGACCAGAGCTCTATGGGCGCTACTCAAAAGTTGTTCACTATATAGGGAATGAGGTGCTATTTGGGATGCAACCAGAGTCTATCCTCATAGATATCCAGATGTTTATGATTATTCAGAGTAAGGAATGGAGGATATGTCCATCTATGATGGAGGACAAGCTCACAAAATATTAGGCAAGGGAAACAGAGAGCCATTCCAAGCCGTTTTATAAATTGATTTTTCAGTATTTTTAATGAAGCATTGACATTTACTTCCAGTGTTTAGAAAAATGGCCATTCTCCAAAAGTAACATCTTAAAAATGAATGCGGAAAGTAGATATTTGGACAGTTTTCATAATAATCCTACTAACTGGGCTAACTGCCTACGGACGGAAATTAATGGCTTTATTTTCATTGGTTCAAAACCAGAAAGCTTTTTTTTTTTTTATAAGCCTATCTCATCCCAGGCTGTTGTCTTTGTATAACAGATGAGCACCATGTGGAGATGTGGCCGAGCACAGCAGTTTTACTAACCAAACTCATGCCACAAATGCACAATAAGCAGTCAGCCATCTATCAAAATAGATTTTCTGCACAATAGACTGACAACTCTGCCAAGAGCTAATGGTATATAGCTAACCATATCATAGTGATTCAGCTGGCTTCCCACTCTGAAGGTTCATGGTTATGAAACAGGCTTTGGGATGGTGAGAGGTGAACATTTGGGGGTTTTCATGTGCTGAGTGACCCATATTGTATTTTTGGACTTCCTTGTTTTGTTTGTTTTGGTTTTGAGCTGTCCAATCAGCGCTCACCTCCGGTCCTGTAGGTCCAGGTGGTCCAAGTGGCCCCTCATCGCCCTGGAAAACAATATGGAGACAGAGGGTCAAGACAGGGACAATACCCCTTTGTACAACAACACTTTGCACTATCACTAGATCATGTGGAAATGCTAGATCATTGCTGTCATATATCTTACATATAGTGCATACTATATACATAGCCAAAGTAAGACTTGGTCTTGACATGCTATGAATACGTCAAGCATTGTATGTTTTATGTAGTAAACTAAAGACAATCTCACCTCTAGTCCAGCTGTTCCTCTGGGCCCTGGTAAACCTCTGTTTCCTGGCTTCCCCTGAGAAGAATGATACAGGATGTTAGATTGTGTACGGACCCCATGTTGCTGTCCATGATGCACTGGCAGTCCAACAGCACTAGTCCCCAGCATTCCCCACGCGACCCAGAAAGGACTTCCAAGGTCCATGGACCTGCTCCAACCACTGTTCTTTGTATTCACTAAAAACCAACTAAACCTCTCACAACACTAAAGATACTCATTGCTCATAAAAGTGCTTGATCATGCCAACTACGCCACATGAGGATGTCAAGTTGCTACATTAAAGCCACGTTTATACCTGGTTCTAACATGCATCCTTTTTCCTGATCTTGTCCACATTCTGATTGTGCCCACATTTTCAGACAGGTGTAGACAACTAAAACATGCATTGTGGTCTGATTATGATCAGGCACACATTGTAGACAGATCTGGACAGAGAAACAATTTAAATCATCATTCAAATCATTGACAGGTGGCACCATTGACTTATGGCATCAATATTTATCTTAAAAACTATATAAAACTATATATATTATTTTGAAAGAATAGCTGTTAAATAATTTGCAGGGAGGGACCAGGAGATTTTTATTTATTTATTTAACCTTTATTTAACTAGGCAAGTTTGTAACGGTCGTCTTGTGGTGAATGAGCGGACCAAGGCGCAGCGGGTGCTGAATACATAATGATTTATTAAATGAAGACGAAACACGAAGAACACTTGAATAAACTACAAAACAACAAACGACGTAAAACAGACCTGAACTTGTGAACATAAAAAACAATGAACGCACGAACTGGAAAGAACGAGACGAGACAGTACCGTGTGGTGTAACAAACACAGACACAGCAACAATCACCCACAAACAAACAGTGTGAACAACCTACCTTAATATGGTTCTCAATCAGAGGAAACGTAAAACACCTGTCCCTGATTGAGAACCATATCAGGCTAATAGACAATGAACCTAAACATAGAAACACATAACATAGAATGCCCACCCCAACTCACGCCCTGACCATACTAAACAATTACAAAAACAAGGAAAACAGGTCAGGAACGTGACAAAGTTAGTTAAGAACAAATTCTTATTTACAATGACGGCCTAGGAACACTGGGTTAACTGCCTTGTTCAGGGGCAGAACGACAGATTTTTACCTTGTCAGCTCAGGCATTCGATTTAGCAACCTTTCGGTTACTGGCCCAATGCTCTAACCACTAGGCTACCTGCCGCCCCAAAGATCTGGTCACAATGCTTACACGGTGGACGGATATAAGACACATCAGAATGTGGACAAGATCAGGACAAAAATTTTCTCTGTCCAGATCTGTCTACAATGTGTGCCTGATCATAATCAGACCACAATGCATGTTTTAGTTGTCTACACCTGTCTGAAAATGTGGGCACAATCAGAATGTGGACAAGATCACGACAAAGGATGCATGTTAGCACCAGGTATAAACAAGGCTTAATAGGTGTGAGATAGTTTCATTACAGGCTACTGACCTTTGGGCCCTCTGGGCCGTTGTGACCTGGTGGGCCGATGTCTCCTGGGAAACCCTGAGAACAACCAGACAACAGGTGGTCATCTCTACTATACATCACAAGGAGAAGGTAAGACCTGGGTCATGAGTAATCTTGACGCCCTCACAGATCCTTACCTCTTGGCCTGGAGGGCCAGGTATACCATCAGGACCCGGCTCACCTGTCACCCCCTAGGACAGAGACAGCATTGTAGTTTGCTGGATACCCTTTGTATCACTAGCCATTTCAAAAGTGATAACCTAGTAATATACTGTACTGTATACTGTACATGGTCCCAGGTACACATACCCTATATAAGGGTTAATGGACTCACATGTGGCCCTGGTTTCCCTCGAATGCCTGGCAATCCTGGTGAACCCTGGATACCCTGTAAAACAACGAGAACATTTCTGTGAAACGAAAGGATAAACCCCTGACACAGAGACTCAGACGACAGTCATCACCATCTGTTAAGTAGGGAAGTGAAATACCTTGTCACCTTGGAATCCATTCTCTCCTTGCTCCCCTGGAAGACCAACGTCATCCTGAAGAAAGACAGAGGTTAGGAGAGGTTGGAGTTAGGAATAAACTAAAAGTACAGTACAAATCCTGCACTCTATTGAGTCAGCTGAGGGCATGAGGCAGACCCAGTATGCCCAGCAGGCAGCTCTAGGGCTGTCAGCTGGTTACCTGTAGACTGCACAGGAACACTGCACATCTGGCTGAGTACAGTATGTGTATATGTGCATTTTTACAAAGAAAAGTACATATTTCTCAGTAGCTTATACATACAGTATGTGTGATATATGGAGAACATAGCAAGCCTAAGCTCTAAACTAGCAGTGATTGATGATAAGCTACAGTAGATACAGTTAGAAGCCATCTTGTAGGCTTGAGGGTGGTCTACAAACTGTTCCTGAATCAGATTTCTAGAGATGTCTATGTAGTTATACAGCATGTAACCACCTCGTCCCCTGAGAGCCAGCTGGTGGATGAGACTATATTGCATGCAACATTTTTATCTGATAGCATGGTTGATATAAATACAATAGGCTAATAATGAGGTATTCAGATCACCTTATCACCTTTCAGTCCTGGTTCTCCTGGGTTTCCGGGTACCCCCTGAATAACCAGATGAGTAAACAGATATAACATTGCCATAGCGATAGAGATGAACCCCTCTTGAAATGATGCCACCTGCGTTATATTACATCTACATCATCATGTAACAGCGTTTACAGTAAAAGTGAGTAAAGGAGTAGGTTAGTTACCTTGAGTCCACATGGTCCTGGCAAACCCATCATCCCTAGAGGACCCATGTCTCCCTGCCACAAACAACATACAGAACACACACACTTAGAAGACGGAACACTTGGAACACTGCAGTAGAACAACGATATCATACACATTCCCAACAAGCTTGTATGATGATGTAATGCTCCTGCTCTATGTTCTTTATGGCAACATTTGGGACATTTGCTTAGCTCTGTTTATCATCAACAATATTGCAACAAGGCAAGTCATAAACAGAGATCCCCAACCAAGCAGAGTGTCCTGGAGAGAGAAGCACAGAGATCCCCAAACCAAGCAGAGTGTCCTGGAGAGAGAAGCACAGAGATCCCCAAACCAAGCAGTGTCCTGGAGAGAGAAGCAGAGATCCCAAACCAAGCAGAGTGTCCTGGAGAGAGAAGCAAAGAGATCCCCAAACCAGCAGAGTGTCCTGGAGAGAGAAGCACAGAGATCCCAAACCAAGCAGTGTCCTGGAGAGAGAAGCACAGAGATCCCAAACCAAGCAGAGTGTCCTGGAGAGAGAAGCACAGAGATCCCCAAACCAGCAGAGTGTCCTGGAGAGAGAAGGACAGAGATGCCAAACCAAGCAGAGTGTCCTGGAGAGAGAAGCAGAGATCCCAAACCAAGCAGAGTGTTCTGGAGAGAGAAGCACAGAGATCCCCAAACCAAGCAGTGTCCTAGAGAGAGAAGCACAGAGATCCCAAACCAAGCAGAGTGTCCTAAAGAGAGAAGCACAGAGATCCCCAAACCAAGCAGAGTGTCCTAAAGACAGAAGCACAGAGATCCCCAACCAAGCAGAGTGTCATGGAGAGAGAAGCACAGAGATCCCCAAACCAGGCAGAGTGTCCTAGAGAGAAGTACAGAGATCCCCAAACCAGGCAGAGTGTCCTAGAGAGAAGTACAGAGTGAAGGTACACATGGCTTTAAATACTCACAATGAGGCCAAGAACTCCATTAGGACCAGGGGCTCCCAGCTCGCCCTAAGAAAGAAAGAGAGAGAGAGAGAGAGAGAGAGAGAGCGAGAGAGAGAGAGAGAGAGAGAGAGAGAGAGATAGAGAGAGAGAGAGAGAGAGAGAGAGAGAGATATAGAGAGAGAGAGAGAGAGAGAGAGAGAGAGAGAGAGAGAGAGAGAGAGAGAGAGAGAGAGAGAGAGCAGATTGCTAAGGTTATAGGCTTTGTTCTAAACAAATACAGGCAGAAGAGAGGCACAGTGTTCCTTTCCGCTGCTGGCAGAAGGAGGGGGGAGAGACCCCAGCCCTCGGTTTGTTTGTGTTTTCCCCTGATAGCTTGTGTAATCTCCAGCTCCCATCTCGTGGGCCAGGCCAAGCTAATGAAAGATGGTGCGACACACAGAGAGGGGCTTGTTGTCCCCGGTAATTACCCCACTGCTACATGCCATGCCCATATCCGCTCCAGGGAGAGAGAGAGAGAGAGAGGGAGAGGGGGAGAGAGATAGGGAAATGAGGTGGAAACTGATCTGCACTTTCTAACCTCCTGCCAAATGTATGAACATATCAGAGGCACATATTTCCCTCAGATTACACAGACCCACAAAGAATTCGAAAACAAATCCAATTTTGTTAAACTCCCATATCTATTGGGTGAAATACCTCAGTGTGTCATCACAGCAGCAAGATTTGTGACCTGTTGTCACAAGAAAAGGGCAACCAGTGAAGAACAAACACCATTGTAAATATAACGTATATTTATGTTTATTTATTTTCTCTTTTATACTTTAACTATTTGCACATCATTACAACACTGTATATATACATAATATGACATTTGTATTGTTAATTTCACTTTTGTTTATTATCTATTTCACTTGCTTTGGCAATGTAAACATATGTTTCCCATGCCAATGAAGCCCCTTAAATTGAAATTGTATTGATAGGGAGAGAGAGTGAAAGAGATAGACAGCGAGAGCAAGAGATAGAGAGAAACGGAGGGAGAGGGAGAAAGAGGGGAGCTTTTTCTAAACGGAGAGATAGATGTTAGAGTCCAGTGTGGCCTTCCTGCCCCCTCCCCCTTCTCCCCTCCCTCCTCCCCTAGCTTCATTATGACTGAAGGAGAAGTTATTGAGCCAACAGGAACTTTCCCTCTCCCCTGTTGGAAGAACAGGGCAGGAAATGGTGTTGTAGAGGTCTGTCGAGGTCAGACAATCACAATATCTCTATACAGTTGCCACTCAAAGAGCTGTTAAGAAAGGTACAGTTGAGGAAGCTTCAGAACCACATTATGCCCTCATGTCAAACTAGCTTGAGTGGGATGTGGTCTAAGAAATTGCTTTAGTGAAGATATGATTATCTTTTTGACCTTGTGAAGTACACTACACCGTTCATTGCTTGGATATACACACTTATGCAGTGATCTGACTCTCCCAAGTTGTCACCAATGCAGCTACTGAGAAGTGCATAAGAGTGTATATACTGCTGCTATAATAACTACTTAGCAATGTGAGTGCTCTAGGTTACAGATCTTACAGACATTACTGCAGCATTTAAAACAGTAGACAAATTGTCCAGATCTCAGAGTCCAGAGCCCCCTCCCTCATGACTGTGAATGTGGATAACTGTGGTCTGACATGATCAAAGACCAGAACGAGATGCTCTGGGCATGTAACTATATAACAAACTCTCAGGCTGGAATCATTATGGGCTCAGGAGTAGGAAATCCTCGGGAGGTCCCAGGAAGAAGCAAATGAAATAAAATGCAGTGTGGAGGTTTACGTACCCCAACAGGGGAAACTAAAGGTGGTTGTTTTCAATTCATCAAGTGTGACTTCTATTTAGCATGTCTGTTCACCAGACAAATAATGTTAGTGTGTGTGTGTGTGTGTGTGTGTGTGTGTGTGTGTGTGTGTGTGTGTGTGTGTGTGTGTGTGTGTGTGTGTGTGTGTGTGTGTGTGTGTGTGTGTGTGTGTGTGTGTGTGTGTGTGTGTGTGTGTGTGTGTGTGTGTGTGTGTGTGTGTGTGTGTGAGTTTAAGTAGTGCCTGGAAGCAAACAGCCAGGGTATGCAGTTTACACCATTTACGGGCTGATTGAGCCCACTTGACCGCTGTACTGAAACGATGTAAATCAGTCATTCAAATTCTCTAAATAGATTGTTGTTGTGGAGATAATGCACTGGCTAATTATTGAATCCAAACCAAGATACAAAAACAAAAAGGCTAGACCTGTGACTTTAAAAACAAACAACAGAAACCTTCAATAAAGGCTGAAACTCAAATTGTTTCTTTTGGTTTTTTTTCTAATACCTTGAGCGTTTGATTGAGCCTGCCTGGAGTGCCAGAAGAATGAGCTTTGCACTTTTGGGACTATACCATTTGTTCCATTGCGCCAGTTGAGCTCAATAGAGCATAACGTAAGTATTTGAAAGAAGGAAATATTATCTGAACATAGGTCTGAAGTGATGGCCAGGGGAACAGTCATCTCTGCTGTTTGACTTACTGGGTTTCCGTCTGGTCCTGGTGGTCCCCGCTCGCCAAAGTCCCCAGCAAACCCCTGAGTACACAAACACAAAGAGAGTAGGCATGTTATCACTCTGTACCGGGGTGGCAGAGAGCTGTTAAACACTATGGAAGAAACAGATTGAAACACAACCATTCTGCAAAGCATCACAATTGTACTAAAAAGAATGGTATTGAAGCATTAATGCTTGGCATGGCCAACCATATCATTACATACCATTACTTTCCCACACCAAGAGTAGTTGACCGTGAGAATATGTTCTTGGAATATTGGGCTTCCTAGTATAAACCATAATGGTGTGGCTGTATATTAGACACAAAGCTAAAGTATTACGGCATGCACATTGGTTACAATGCAGTATTTGTTGCGTGGTTTTGCTTACCGTTCAGTTCAGCACATCAGCAGATAAAATAATAGTGATGAATTTCTAAATGAGTTTAGTTAATGAGTGATTACCTAATTTCCCTTCTAGTAACTACAGTATTAATTTATTGATTCTTTACTTCTCCTTTATGTTTACCCACACTGCACTTCTGGATGTGCGGAAAATAAACCAAACACAATGTCAGCACTCAGTAGACAAACTCCATCCCTGTCAAAGAGGTTTGCAGAATAAACCCCAAGCAAGCGAGCAGCACGTCAAGCAGCACGTCAAGCAGCACGTCCAGCAGCATGTCAAGCAGCACGTCCAGCAGCACGTCAAGCAGCACGTCAAGCAGCACGTCAAGCAGCACATCAAGCCGCATGCTATAAACAAGCTCCTTGGACTCTTTATTCCTAGAGACTGTGTGCGTGCGCGGCGGCAGGAAATTCCATGGCTGAATGTTTGGGAGTGCGCGTGCTGCGCTGAGCCTCGCTGGCAGGAGCCCTAACCAGCAGCCTGGGGACTGACTGGCTGGCCCGGGATCTGCTGACTGGGCTCTTTCCTTTCCTCCTCCTCCTGGGTCAATCTGTTCCATTATAAAACCAGAGAACAAGAGCTGTGACGCTATGATAGGCTACACTGAGGCTCTGGGAGGCTGAGGTTTCCGCTAGGCCACACGCTCAACGTGTGCTGCTTGTCACAATGCCAAGGTCAACAACACCTTGCTGTAGCTTCAGCTTCGACCTTGGCCCTTCTCCACCACAGAATACAAGCGCTGTAGTTACTGTAGTTACTGTATAGACTGTGCCTGTATGATTAATGGTACTAGTAGTAGAGGTCTCATAGGCCCACAGAGTGAGGATGGAAAATGTAATATTAGATGAAGCGATGGTGATATTACCAGCAGTTTCTATTGCATGAGATATTATTCAGAAGGATGGAATGTGTGTGGCAGGCAGAGTGTTGAGTTAAGCATTAGTAAAACATCTGGGGGAAAGTAATACATTGGTAATTGCTGCAATGTGATACCTTCGAAAATGTGCAAAATGGCGCTTTTACCCAAACATTATAATAGTGTTGGTTTAAAGTAAAACATTTAGCTACTCCTCAGCTCTTGAGTTGTTTTAACTCAAAGATGTTACTTGAAAGATTGCAGGTAGTACGACATCTGCTGGAAAGGTAATACGTCTGATCCCAGATTAGATCTGTCATATGCAAGTGCCACTCAGAGAACATTACGCTAGTAACAGTGAACATACAGAATGTTTAGATGACTCAATGTAAGGAAGAAAAACTAGCTACTGAAGATGAGAAGAAGAAGGGCTGGTACGGCACCACAGAAACAAACACACAGAGAGATGCCATCATCAAATGCTAAAGTTGCACTCTCCTCATAAAAAAAAAGACATCTTAGTAATTTAGCAGACACTTTTATCCAGAGCGATTTACAGGAGCAATTAGTGTTAAGTGCCTTGCTCAAGGGCACATCAACAGATTTTCCACCTAACCTACCTTTTGGTTACTGGCCAAATGCTCTTAACAGCGAGGCTACCTCAACACCTATTTATAGTCTGTGCCAGCTTCAATTGTCGTTCACTGACCATCGTCAGCTTAATAACCCACTTCATCATGTAACATTGTAAAGCTATGCTTGGGAAAATATCTCTATTACATAAGTAATTTGGAACATCAGGATTTTCCATGTAAGCACAACTCAATATGTTGCTGGGAGAATTGGAAATCCCCATGCAGGCGCCAATGAAAATACTTCCCTGGTCTGTGACTAGCTGGGCTGGAATTCCAAAACCAAAAGTTCCTCCACTGCACAAAACATTGTTCCAATGTAATAGATTTTGTTATAGTCCAGTGTAAAATACTTTGTTATTGTCGAATGTAAAAGGCTTTTTTATAGTCCAATGTAATAGACTTTCGAATATCACATACACAATCAATGTCTCAATTGTCTCAAGGCTTAAAAAAGCTTATTTAACTTGTCTCCTCCCCTTCATCTACACTGATTGAAGAGGATTTAAGAAGTGAAATCAATAAGGGATGATAGCTTTCACCTGGATTCACCTGTTCAGACAACATCATGGAAAGAGCATGTCTCGTTCTTAATGTTTTGCACACTCAGTGTATAATCAATGGGATAGTTGCCAATAGTGTCCTAGTTGTAGTCCGTTGAGATCTCATCCTATTCTAAATGATATACTGTATACACTAGTGGAAATATGCAGACAGACTCGAGGCTCAAGGGGTAGCCAGCCATCTCAAGAGTGAAAAGACAACAGTCTTCAACAGTCTTCCACTGTGGTTGTGTGAAGGCTACCACAACATGCATCACTGATGTCTGGCTAAAGCCAAGATGCCCCCATACACGCTCAAGACTGTTCCTCTGAATAATAGCCATGCCATACTCACTAAATTACCCTAGCTGTATCTTTAAAGGGCAATTTTGCCACTTTTCAACCTCATATTCATCATCTCCAGCACCAAACCAGTATCTACACATGTGAAAACAGCTTGTTTCTATGGTCTGTGGTTAAAAAGATTAGAAGAAAGGCCTAAAAAATGCTTCTCTGTGACATCACAGGGTAGTATTAAAAGTAAAAAACGGTGAGTTTCAACCTGCAACATGTTCCTAGACCAAGGGAGGGTATTTTCCTGCTCCCCGCGTCACCGCTTTAACTTTTGGTGAACATTTCAACTTTAGATTTTTTCCCTACAAAACATAAAAATGCGTTAGTTTTTACATACTTTGACACTGGTATTGTACTGGAGATAATGAAAATTAGGTTGAAAAGTGGTGGAATTGACCTTTAAGGTATGACAAAATGGGGAAAAGGAACAGTTGATTTCATGGTATTATTGCATTCACTATAAAAAGGTATGTTGAGAGAAATCTTTACCGGCCTACCCATCTTGCCCTTCTTCCCATGAACACCAGGAATTCCCTGAGGAGGTAGAGAAAAATAGAAGGATGGGAAAAGAAAGAAGAGAGGAGGGGAACAGCAAAAGAAGAGGTAAATTTCAATAATAATTTCATATTTATTTTACAAGCAGATTATGATTGGTTCTTTAAGGTAGCCTACTAGAACCAAAACACATACTGTATCAAATGTAAGCTAGTGCAAGCATGTCCAAAAATTCTCTCTAATATAGCCTACAATTCTACTCCAGTTGCCTGCGGGGGTTCTGGGAAAATGAGTCTTCGTCAGGCTATTCCGAAGCAGCTCTTGTTCCAGCTCCTTAGTGTTAGCCCATCTCCTGACTATTATCCAAACAGTAGGGATGGCTGGAATTCCACCAGCACTTGATCCTGTATTGGGAAAGGGCTACTCCAGTCATCTTTTAGCGGTTTGGAGGCGAGGGCCTACTGCTAGCATTTCATCCAGTGTAAGCACCTCTATTTCACAATCATTTAAACTCACTAAGGGTTAGATCTGATCATCCTGACTGATAATAATGTCCCCAGGAGGGTTTTCAGCTACTGTGTACCCCTCCCATAGGACTAAGAGAGGTGGTCTCTTTTTAGTCTCAGTAATGCACCAAACAAGTCATTCAAAGAGGTAGAAAGGTTATTGTATAGTTATTCATTTTCATATTTCTAGGAGATATTCTGGACTACTTACTCTCTCACCATCAGGTCCAGGAAGGCCAAAAACCCCAGGGATTCCTATGAAACCCTGCAGAAATATTGGTGGGATAAAGGGGTATAGGTGACAGGAAGAGGATAAGGAGAGTGGGAGGACAGGGGAGAGCAGAGAGAGATGGACGGGAGGGAGGAGGTGAAATAAGGGTTATGGAATAAAGCAGAGGAGAGGAGACAGGTGAAGAAATGGATAGTGAAGAAGGCAGTGGGGGAAGAGAGTGGGGTGAGGAGAATAGAGGGATGAGGGACAAAAAGGAGATCAATTACATTTCTATAACTCTCTTCTTTGGTTTCATCACATCAGTGTGGCTTTAGTCCTTTTTGGTGAGATTCTGTTGGCCGCAGGGGTGGGGCTCTTCATGAAGAACAAAGCCTTGAGGCAAGTGTATATGCCCATGGACTGCATGGTGCTGCCTTCCACGATGTAGTCCAAGGGCACATACCCTCACGTCAGGGATCTCTGATGATTCCAGGGTAGCTGCTTACTGATGGAGGGCTAGAGGAGGGCTAGAGGAGGGAGGGAGGAGGGCTAGAGGAGGGAGGGGGGAGGGCTAGAGGAGGGAGAGGGAGGGAGAGAGGAGGGCTAGAGGAGGGAGGGGGGAGGGCTAGAGGAGGGAGAGAGGAGGACTAGAGGAGGGAGAGAGGAGGGCTAGAGGAGGGAGAGAGGAGGGCTAGAGGAGGGAGGGAGGAGGGCTAGAGGAGGGAGAGGGGGGGGCTAGAGGAGGGAGAGAGGAGGACTAGAGGAGGTAGAGAGGAGGGCTAGAGGAGGGCTGGTGGAGGGAGAGAGGAGGGGTAGATGAGGGAGAAAGGAGGGCTATAGGAGGGAGTGAGGAGGGCTAGAGGAGGGAGGAGGACTAGAGGAGGTAGAGAGGAGGGAGGGAGGAGGGCTAGAGGAGGGAGGGAGGAGGGCTAGAGGAGGGAGGGAGGAGGGCTAGAGGAGGTAGAGAGGAGGGAGGGAGGAGGGCTAGATGGAGGGAGGGGGGCTAGAGGAGGGAGGGAGGAGGGCTAGAGGAGGTAGAGAGGAGGGAGGGAGGAGAGCTAGATGGAAGGAGGAGGGCTAGAGGAGGGAGAAAGGAGGGCTAGAGGAGGAAGGGAGGAGGGCTAGAGGAGGGAGGGATGAGGGCTACAGGAGGGAGGGAGGAGGGCTAGAGGAGGGAGGGATGAGGGCTAGAGGAGGGAGGGAGGAGGGCTAGAGGAGGGAGGGAGGAGGGCTAGAGGAGGGAGGGAGGAGGGCTAGAGGAGGTAGAGAGGAGGGAGGGAGGAGGGCTAGATGGAGGGAGGAGGGCTAGAGGAGGGAGGGAGGAGGGCTAGAGGAGGGAGGGATGAGGGCTAGAGGAGGGAGGGAGGAGGGCTAGAGGAGGGAGGGAGGAGGGCTAGAGGAGGTAGAGAGGAGGGAGGGAGGAGGGCTAGATGGAGGGAGGAGAGCTAGAGGAGGGCTAGAGGTGGAAGGGATGAGGGCTAGAGGAGGGAGGGATGAGGGCTAGAGGAGGGAGGGAGGAGGGCTAGAGGAGGGAGGGAGGAGGGCTAGAGGAGGTAGAGAGGAGGGAGGGAGGAGGGCTAGATGGAGGGAGGATGGCTAGAGGAGGGAGGGAGGAGGGCTAGAGGAGGGAGGGATGAGGGCTAGAGGAGGGAGGGAGGAGGGCTAGAGGAGGGAGGGAGGAGGGCTAGAGGAGGTAGAGAGGAGGGAGGGAGGAGGGCTAGATGGAGGGAGGAGGGCTAGAGGAGGGAGGGAGGAGGGCTAGAGGAGGTAGAGAGGAGGGAGGGAGGAGAGCTAGATGGAAGGAGGAGGGAGAGAGGAGGGAGAAAGGAGGGCTAGAGGAGGGAGGGAGGAGGGCTAGAGGAGGGTTAGAAGAGGACTAGAGGAGGGAGGGAGGAGGGCTAGAGGAGGGAGAAAGGAAGGCTAGAGGAGGGAGGGAGGAGGGCTAGAGGAGGGCTAGAGGAGGGCTAGAGGAGGGCTAGATGGAAGGAGGAGGGCTAGAGGAGGGAGGGAGGGAGGCATAGGGGAACTGGAGGACAAGAGATGATCAAACAATTGACATTCAGGTTTAAAGTTTTTCTACACAAGCTAATTACTTTTACAGCACCTCAAATCTCTTGTTGTACCAGCATCACCACAAAGAGCTCTGTGATTTTAATCATGGTGAGTTAACAGGGCCAGCTTTTTCGACGAATGGTGTTTACATTATGGTTTTTTATGTGACCGCTCTGGTCTTGTTGATTTATTTAACATGCTTTTCACAGCTTATTTAACACAGCAAGTGGCTAGAGACCTCTGGAACAAAGTCATCTTTAGAGTAGGGTGTACTGTACTGTACAAACAGAGAATTTGACTGTGTGGCCTTACTCTTTGTCTTCAAAAACTATACTGTGTTTTAATATGTAACATGTCTTGGGCAGGCACCCTGGTTGACAGTGATGCCCTCCTACCTTGACAGAAGTCATAAAGAATCTTCTAAACATATTTCAATGATATGACTCTATTGGCAGTAGATTTATACAGGAAGTAAATAGAACATGATAGAAATCATATCAAACAGTGAATATTCAGTAAGGTTCATTCGGTACATATCATTCTATAAAAACAAATACAGTGCATTCAGGAAGTATTCAGACCCCTTGTGTTTTTCCACATTCTGTTACGTTACATCATTATTCTAAAATGGATTAAACATTTTTTTAAATCATCAATCTACACACAATATCCCATAAATACAAAGTGAAAACAGGCTTTTTAGAAAATTTAGCAAATGTATTTAAAATAAAAAACATGAATCCCTTATTTACATAAGTATTCAGACTCTTTACTATGATACTCGAAATTGAGCTCAGGTGCATCCTGTTTCCATTGATCACCCTTGAGATGTTTCTCCAACTTGATTGGAGTCCACTTGTGGTAAATTCAAGTGATTGGACATTATTTATAAATGCACACGCCTGTCTATATAAGGTCCCACAGTTGACAGTGCATGTCAGAGCAAAAACCAAGCCATGAGGTCGAAGGAATTGTCCGTAGAGCTCCGAGACAGGATTGTGTTGAGGCACAGATCTGGAGAAGGGTACCAAAAATTGTATGCAGCATTAAAGGTCCCCAAGAACACAGTGACCTCCATCATTCTTAAATGGAAGAAGTTTGGAATCACCAAGACTCTTCCAAGAGCTAGCCGTCTGGCCAAACTGAGCAATCGGGGGAGAAGGGCCTGGTCAGGGAAGTGACAATGAACCCAATGGTCACTCTGACAGAGCTGCAGAGTTCCTCCGTGGAGATGGGAGAACCCTCCAGAAGGACAACCATCTCTGCAGCACTCCACCTATCAGGCCTTTTTGGTAGATTGACAGCCCTCTTGGAGTTTGCCAAAGGGCACCTAAAGGACTCTCAGACCATGAGAAACAAGATTCTCTGGTCTGATGAAACCAAGATTGAACTCTTTGGCCTGAATGCCAAGCGTCATATCTGGAGGAAACCTGGCACCATCCCTACGGTGAAGCATGGTGGTGGCAGCATCATGCTGTGGGGAAGTTTTTCAGCGGCAGGGACTTAGAGACTAGTCAGAATCAAGGAAAATATGAACAGAGCAAATTACAGAGAGATCCTTGATAAAAACCTGCTCCAGAGCACTCAGGACCTCAGACTGAGGCAAAGGTTCACCTTCCAACAGGACAACGACCCTAAGCACACAGCCAAAACAACGCAGGAGTGGCTTTGGGACAAGTCTCTGAATGTCCTTGAGTGACCCAGCCAGAGCACGGACTTGAACCTGATCGAACATCTCTGGAGAGACCTGAAAATAGCTGTGCAGCGACGCTCCCCATCCAACCTGACAGAGCTTGAAAGGATCTGCAGAGAAGCACGGGAGAAACTCCCCAAATACAGGTGTGCCAAGCTTGTAGCGTCATACCCAAGAAGACTCGAGGCTGTAATCACTGCCAAAAGTGCTTCAACAAAGTACTGAGTAAATGGTCTGAATACTTATTTAAATGTGATATATTTAAGTTTTTTTATTTTTTATACATTTGCAAACATTTCTTAAAACCTGTTTTTGCTTTGTCATTATGGGGTATTGTGTGTAACATTTTTTTAATCAATTTTAGAATAAGTCTGAAACGCAACAAAATGTGGAAAAAGTCAAGGGGTCTGAATACTTTCCGGATTCTCTGTATCTGTGACATTTATCAGACAGAAACACTCAAAACAGAACAAAAAGCACAGTCAAGTTATATAGTATCTTGACAACTGATTAACAACCCTATACAGAACAGAGATAGTACTTTGTTAATGCCATTTTTTAGATGACTCACCCGGACTCCTTTAGGCCCCATAATGCCAACAGGCCCAGGTAAACCCTACAGAGCACAGCATAACAAATTACATTACAAATGGATTTACATAATGCATTTCATAATGCATACAATACATTAAATGTTTAATGTCCATAAAACAGATAGAATTGTAAGTGGATTGGACCCAAATTGTGATTAGTGCTTTCACTATGCTTTCACATAGTGCTATCATAACTAACTGACGATTATTCGTTTTGGCTGAATATTTCCAAGATGTGTTTACAGGCATGCAGATTAGTGGAGGGACAGTCTTGTTTGGTACTCATAGAACATCTCCATGATGTCATCTTGAAGTTGAGCAGACCTTAATGAACATACATGGGCTCTATCTGCACTGTCTCAACTGGTCCAGTGATTCACACTGTCTCAACTCCTCAGGACACCAGCTGGTCAAGTGATTCACACTGTCTCAACTCCTCACTGTAGCCAGTGATTCACAGTCCACAGATGGTAGGGGGTGCTAAAACCTAATCCATCAGTCTGAAGTGTGTGGGTGTCTGAAGTGTGTGTCTAGCTAGGGAGTTACAACAGTGTGTGTGCGTTTGTCTCTGTGTGTGTGTGTGTGTGTGTGTGTATGTATATATCTGGGGAGTTACAACAGTGACAGGGAAAGAGCACTAAAGAAACAGAGACAAAACACTACGCCCCAGGTCTGAACTCTAAGCTAGCATAAACATTTTCTAATAAGCCGAGCTATGAGTGATTTTGCAGCTGTGCGTGTGTGTAGGTGGCGTTACAAACGTGCGTTCTGGACAGCAGGGAGGAAGCATGTTTTACCTCGTGGAGAAACCCACATACTACTCAGCAATGAGAGACTTTTAAAAACGTATTCAAATGATATTCCCAGAAGTGGCAGCGCTGCATGAAACTCACAGTGTGAGCTCCTAAAGACTCCTAAGGAAACGTATTCCATGGGGGGAGCAGCTACGTTAGTCACAGATTGATTGCATTTCCATGTTCAGTCAAGGTATTGACTACTAAGTAAAAGCCTATGGCAAGTCCAGTGGCAGCAAACCAAGGAATCATATCCCAAATCCTGCCACAGGTGCTTTTGACAGTCTTACAGTGTTGCAGCTCTTTCAAAGACCCTTTCATTCTCTCTGCCCACCTCGTCCAGAGTGTTTACACTCCCAATCCCTCACTCTAGCCTCTTATGAGCAGAGTGTGTTTGGTGTGTGTACTGTAGCCCCGCTTAGCCTTAGCTTTAGCCAGCACCAGAACACTAGACATGAGTGTGTTTACTGTGTGTACTGTAGTCCTGCTTAGCTTAGCCTTAGCTAGCATCTCTCTCTCTCTTACAGCTGTTAATGTACTGTATGTGTAGTCCTGCTTAGCTTAGCCTTAGCTAGCACCTCTCTCTTTCTTACAGCTGTTAATGTACTGTATGGTGTGTAGTCCTGCTTAGCTTAGCCTTAGCTAGCACCTCTCTCTTTCTTACAGCTGTTAATGTACTGTATGGTGTGTGTAGTCCTGCTTAGCTTAGCCTTAGCTAGCATCTCTCTCTTTCTTACAGCTGTTAATGTACTGTATGTGTAGTCCTGCTTAGCTTAGCCTTAGCTAGCACCTCTCTCTTTCTTACAGCTGTTGATGTACTGTATGGTGTGTAGTCCTGCTTAGCTTAGCCTTAGCTAGCACCTCTCTCTTTCTTACAGCTGTTAATGTACTGTATGGTGTGTGTAGTCCTGCTTAGCTTAGCCTTAGCTAGCATCTCTCTCTTTCTTACAGCTGTTAATGTACTGTATGTGTAGTCCTGCTTAGCTTAGCCTTAGATAGCACCTCTCTCTTTCTTACAGCTGTTAATGTACTGTATGGTGTGTGTAGTCCTGCTTAGCTTAGCCTTAGCTAGCATCTCTCTCTTTCTTACAGCTGTTAATGTACTATATGTGTAGTCCTGCTTAGCTTAGCACCTCTCTCTTTCTTACAGCTCTTAATGTACTGTATGGTGTGTGTAGTCCTGCTTAGCTTAGCCTTAGCTAGCACCTCTCTCTTTCTTACAGCTCTTAATGTACTGTATGGTGTGTGTAGTCCTGCTTAGCTTAGCCTTAGATAGCACCTCTCTCTTTCTTACAGCTCTTAATGTACTGTATGGTGTGTGTAGTCCTGCTTATCCAGCACCGCGACACTAGATTTACTGCACCTGCCTGCCAGGATAACCTTTGGCCCCTGGGCTTCCGTCTGCCCCTTGCTCGCCCTGCGGAAAGAGGGAAAGGAGAGAAGGAGTGAGTGAGACGAGAGAGAAGGATTGAGATGAAAGAGGGGGGGCGGGGGTTGCCACAATAGTTGTGTCTTTCTCAGCCCCCATGTCGTTGGAGTGAAGCAGTGTGAGTTCAGGAAGAGGGGGAAATACAGGGAGAGGGTTCCATCTACACACTCTTCATAAAGACCCTTTGTTTCGTCAGCACAGGAGAGCCACTGCAAATATTGACGCTCTATTTTCAATGAAGTTCAACGGACTCCCAGTGGGTAGTTTTACGTTGTGGTAGAACCACGTACAGTTTGACTACTGTACAGTAGTAGTCTGTTAATCATGGGGCTTTCCTTCACTAAAATATTTTCCATGTGGTGAAATAAATGTTCAATTAATCCCTTCATGAAACTTTAAATACTTTATTTTTTTTAACTTTAAATATATGCAAAGAACAACATGGGTTTTTTAATGAATGGAAAATTATCGCTTATTTGTAATGAGAGCCAACCAATGTAATTACAGACTACCGGCAATGATGTTTATGCATCATGCATTTTCATTTCCCACTGAAAACCCAAACACGAACATCGCTGTGAGAGCCCAGTGTTGCATACAGCAACAGAAGAGCCAAAGAGTCTCAGTGATACTCTAGATCACTAGGACCTTTCCTGACCACATCAACCTGACCAGGAACAACTCTGGGCCCTACGTATAGCCTTTAACTAAGGCTCAGATCATGTTCCTGCTCAGGCCATGTGGTCAGTGAGAACTCAAGACTCTTTGTACTGATAGTACACTACACATTGCACATTCTTTGTAGTGAATGTAAATGCACTAAACGCTATTTTTAGTATTTCTTTGGATTCCCTGGGAGAAGTGACCTTAGGTTGTCCAGACTATTTGACCCACTTTAAGCTCTGCCAAAAACAAAATTTCTCTGGCCAACATTGCTTAAGAACTAATGTGTTCATGTTTAACATCCTCCCCTGACAAGGCTTAGTCTCCTCCTCCTTCTAATGGCCTTCTTTTTCTTCTCTCTCTCCTTCTCGGATCTCTCTCTCTCTCTCTCTCTTCCTCTCTCTCTCGCTATATATATATATATATCTCTTTTCCTTCTCTCTATCTCTCTCCTTCCCTCCCACTCTACCTTTGTCTCTCTCTCTCTCTCCCTCTCTCCCTCTTTTCTTTTCTCTGTTCAGGAATTCATGTTTGTGTCCTCAGGGAGCAATGTGTTCTGACAGCCGAGCCATAGCTTTAGCTTCGTTGGGTAAACAGATGGAGAGTCTATTGTCTGATGTATGCAGTGGTTTAAACACAGTCTAGGTTGAAGATGATGAAGGATAAGACAAAGGGATTCTAATATCCCATAACACTTTGCAAAAAGCTTTTAACGGCACTGGTCCAATGAATTTGCTTAGTGTTCTAAAGCTGCTGCATGGAATGTTTCTTAACCTGTATATTTTCGACCGAGGATGCAGTCAGGAACATCACACATTAACACCAGTTCAAAGACACAGAAAGAGGGCAGTTAAAATAACTACTGAAACAAGCAAAACTATATGAAGCTGTTACTCATGAGAATAAGTTGATGGTAACAGTGCTTTGCGGAAGCTGCCCAATCTGCAATAGGACTTTACCAGACCAGATTCTGAGCTATCCTATGTTCATGTATCGTTAGCAGAAGTTATTGATACGATATGATAGAACGGAATACTCACAGAATCTCCTGGTTGACCAGCAGGACCTGGATGGCCTTTCTGTCCCTGCAAAGAGAGGAACACTACAGTTAGAAAACTTTGTATGGATATGATAAGGATCACATAACTCCTCATATCAGGGATATGAATAGTACCGATATGCTATGCTTCATTTCAGTTACCAAGTTCAGTTACCATAGCAACAAGATACAGACTCACATGTAGTCAATCAGAGACCAGTTGAACATTAACAAAGTTCTAAGAAGAGGAAAGGATGGAAATAATATAGAGGAGGAGTTTTTGATCAAAGAGTTCCTTTAAAATCTCAAGGTTCTGTTATGTAAGAACACACACACACACACACACACACACACACACACACACACACACACACACACACACACACACACACACACACACACACACACACACACACACACACACACACACACACACACACACAAACTGTGTGGAGCTGAAATCATGTCAGAGTGTTTCCCTGTGTTTAATTATGGTATGTTTACTGGAGGAGACTCCTCACCTCACATGCTTCAAGATTGCTTCGATCACGTGGACTGAGATATGTGCCGGATAGCGCCGAACAACAACATCGATGTATACGCTGATTCGGTGAGCGAGTTTATTAGCGAGTGCATCGGTGATGTTGTACCCACAGTGACAATTAAAACCTTCCCCAACCAGTAACCGTGGATTGATGGCAGCATTCGCGCAAAACTGAAAGCTCGAACCACTGCTTTTAATCAGGGCAAGGTGACCGGAAACATGACCGAATTCAAACAGTGTAGCTATTCCCTCCGCAAGGCAATCAAACAAGCTCAGCGTCAGTATAGAGACAAAGTAGAGTCGCAATTCAATGGCTCAGGCACGAGAGGTATGTGGCAGGGTCTACAGTCAATCACGGTCTACAAAAAGAAAACTAGCCCCATCTCGGACCCCGACGTCTTGCTCCCAGACTAACTAAACAACTTCTTTGCTCGCTTTGAGGACAATACAATGCCAACGACACGGCCCGTTACCAAAACCTTCAGGCTTTCCTTCACCGCAGCCAAAGTGAGTAAAACATTTAAACGTGTTAACCCTTGCAAGGCTGCCGGCCCAGATGGCATCCCTAGCCGTGTCCTCAGAGCATGCGCAGACCAGCTGGCTGGTGTGTTTATGGACATATTCAATCAATCCCTATCCCAGTCTGCTGTTCCCACATGCTTCAAGAGGGTCACCATTGTTCCTGTTCCCAAGAAAGCTAAGGTAACTAAGCTAAATGACTATTGCCCCGTAGCACTCACTTCCGTCATCATGAAGTGCTTTGAGAGACTAGTCAAGGATCATATCACCTCCACCCTACCTGACACCCTAGACCCACTTCAATTTGCTTACCGCCCCAAAAGGTCCACAGACGACGCAATCGCAATCGCATTGCACACTGCCCTAACCCATCTGGACAAGAGGAATACCTATGTAAGAATGCTGTTCATCGACTACAGCTCAGCATTTAACACCATAATACCCTCCAAACTCGTCATTAAGCTTGAGACCCTGGGTCTCGATCCCGCCCTGTGCAACTGGGTCCTGGACTTTCTCACGGGACGCCCCCAGGTGGTGAGGGTAGGAAACAACATCTCCACCCCACTGATCCTCAACACTGGGGCCCCACAAGGGTGCGTTCTCAGCCCTCTCCTGTACTCCCTGTTCACCCATGACTGCGTGGCCATGCATGCCTCCAACTCAATCATCAAGTTTGCGGACGACACTACAGTGGTAGGCTTGATTACCAACAAAGACGAGACGGCCTACAGGGAGGAGGTGAGGGCCCTCAGAGTGTGGTGCCAGGAAAATAACCTCACACTCAACATCAACAAAACAAAGGACATGATCGTGGACTTCAGGAAACAGCAGAGGGAGCACCTCCCTATCCACATCGACGGGACAGTAGTGGAGAAGGTGGAAAGTTCCTTGGCGTACACATCACAGACAAACTGAAATGGTCCACCCACACAAACAGCGTGGTGAAGAAGGTGCAACAGCGCCTCTTCAACCTCAGGAGGCTGAAGAAATTTGGCTTGTCACCAAAAACACTCAAACTTTTACAGATGCACAATCGTGATTTTCTGGATTTTTGTTTTAGATTCCGTCTCTCACAGTTGAACTGTACCTATGATAAAGATTACAGACCTCTACATGCTTTGTAAGTAGGAAAACCTGCAAAATCGGCAGTGTATCAAATACTTGTTCTCCCCACTGTATATGTGTGTGTATATATGTGTGTGTATGTGAGCGTGTGTATACATCCCCCTCAGTCTGGAGTACCACTGCCTACTAATGGTCATGCCTCTCAGCAGCAGGCACACTGACTAAACCACTGCCTGCCAACACCACCATCGAGATGAGCATCTACGTAAACATACAGACCACCCACCACAGCATGCAGTTCCAAACGCCATCTCCTACAGTTTACATACGGACATTATGAGATACTTCTTTGAAGCCAAGCCGTTATCTTACAGGTGATTCGTAAACAGAAGCCTGGATGTTTTTCTGTCCCTGCTACCAATCAAGCACCACCTGAAGACCGAAATACACTATATTAAGTCTTTACTGTCCAGTTCACTGGAGCAGAGTCAATGGCACCCTATTCCCAAAATAGCGCTAATACTTTTGACCGTAGCCTTATGAGGACAAGGAAGGAGCCAATGCACGTCCATGGAAAAGGGAAAGGAGGGAAGAATATGTCTGGGCTCCAGAGCCAGTGCCATACAGTTGAGCACCGAGGAGAGAAATGCTGCAGTCTCTGATCTGAGCCTCCCTGCCAGAGAGACAGAGGAGAGGAGCAGTCTCTGATCTGAGCCTCCCTGCCAGAGAGACAGAGGAGAGGAGCAGTCTCTGATCTGAGCCTACCTGCCAGAGAGACAGAGGAGAGGAGCAGTCTCTGATCTGAGGCTCCCTGTCTACATGTGTGACATTGAAGGCGTATTTCAGTCCGAGTGTGAAGTGAACATAAGCCCAGTTAGTTGAATAATGTGATTCAAATGGCCTTGTAGTATCTGTTGCTATAAACTGTATTGGAGAAGTATGTGCCTGAACATGTAGTCCCGAGCAGTGTACACAGCCATTGCTCTCGGTTTAGAGAACATCAAAGAAAACACTACTTTATCATAAATCAAATAATATATAGGAGCGAGGCAGGGTCTTGACCATGTTCCACAGTTGTACATGCACGTCACATGGTCTAATCTCTCCCATCTTGTATGAAGCAGTAAAATGACTTTGGCAGACAGATAATATTATTTCCATTGGATTCTTTCATTATAAATGAGAAACTGGCTTCATATTCTCATGTCTTTCATCCCCATGTTACAATATTGACTGTGACAGAGATTAGTAGAAAATATGCCATTTTGCACAAATTACACCCTTACACCAATGCCATTCTCTCCTGAACAAATAGGAAACCTAACCAAGGCCCCGCCACCAAACGTGTCAGAGCATTACCTATAGCCAGGAATATGAAGGGAAAGTCTAGGAGAAAAAATACTTCGCTAGTGTCTAATAAACATCAGAGCAATTTCAATATGCCAATGATATCATGGCTGGGCTGGCAGTGGAAAAAGCAGGGCCCAGACGCATGTGAGCAAGCATGCTACCATTCACGCATGCACACACACACACACACACACACACACACACACACACACACACCGCTCCACTACATCCAGGTCCAAGGCTGGTAATGCTCTCCACAGTGTGTCAGTTTCCCCACCAGCCCACCGGCCTCTTCTGATTTACTAGCCCAACCACTGACTCTGTCTGTCTGACTGCAGGGTTACCTTGGCCCATGACATATTTTACACGTTTCCCACAGAGGGAGAGGGAGACACAGACTCTGTCTGGCCCCAAGCCAGGGACAAGGCCATGGGGTAGAACTACAAGAGGCGCAGGGAGCAAGTGCCCACACAGCTGTTGAGATTACAGGGTACTGTAGGTACAGTAGAACACAGTCAGTGAGGTTACAGGGTACTGTAGAACACAGTCAGTGAGGCTACAGGGTACTGTAGAACACGGTCAGTGAGGTTACAGGGTAATGTAAAACACAGTCAGTGAGGTTACAGGGTACTGTAGAACACAGTCAGTGAGGTTACAGGGTACTGTAGAACACAGTCAGTGAGGTTACAGGGTACTGTAGAACACAGTCAGTGAAGTTACAGGGTAGTGTAGTACACAGTCAGTGAGGTTACAGGGTACTGTAGAACACAGTCAGTGAGGTTACAGGGTACTGTAGAACACGGTCAGTGAGGTTACAGGGTACTGTAGAACACAGTCAGTGAGGCTACAGGGTACTGTAGAACACGGTCAGTGAGGTTACAGGGTACTGTAGAACACTGTCAGTGAGGTTACAGGGTACTGTAGAACACAGTCAGTGAGGTTACAGGGTACTGTAGAACACGGTCAGTGAGGTTACAGGGTACTGTAGAACACAGTCAGTGAGGCTACAGGGTACTGTAGAACACGGTCAGTGAAGTTACAGGGTACTGTAAAACACAGTCAGTGAGGTTACAGGGTACTGTAGAACACAGTCAGTGAGGTTACAGGGTACTGTAGAACACAGTCAGTGAGGTTACAGGGTACTGTAGAACACGGTCAGTGAGGTTACAGGGTACTGTAGAACACAGTCAGTGAGGTTACAGGGTAATGTAAAACACGGTCAGTGAGGTTACAGGGTACTGTAGAACACGGTCAGTGAGGTTACAGGGTACTGTAGAACACGGTCAGTGAGGTTACAGGGTACTGTAGAACACGGTCAGTGAGGTTACAGGGTACTGTAGAACACAGTCAGTGAGGTTACAGGGTACTGTAGAACACGGTCAGTGAGGTTACATGGTACTGTAGAACACAGTCAGTGAGGTTACAGGGTACTGTAGAACACAGTCAGTGAGGTTACATGGTACTGTAGAACACAGTCAGTGAGGTTACAGGGTACTGTAGAACACATTCAGTGAGGTTACAGGGTACTGTAGAACACAGTCAGTGAGGTTACAGGGTACTGTAGAACACAGTCAGTGAGGTTACAGGGTACTGTAGAACACATTCAGTGAGGTTACAGGGTACTGTAGAACACAGTCAGTGAGGTTACAGGGTACTGTAGAACACAGTCAGTGAGGTTACAGGGTACTGTAGAACACGGTCAGTGAGGTTACAGGGTACTGTAGAACACAGTCAGTGAGGTTACAGGGTACTGTAGAACACATTCAGTGAGGTTACAGGGTACTGTAGAACACAGTCAGTGACCACAAAATAGTGAGATGTCTATGTGTTGGCCTTGGTAACTAAACTAAACACATAACTTTCAGCTACATCCCAGCATGATTCTGAGGTTTCTCATGCTGACAATAGTGAGTAAGGGATAAGATATTCCCCAGCTGGACACCCACCCCCCTACAGTACATTAGTTAGAGGGATGTACCATTCACTAACCCCTACAGTACATTAGTTAGAGGGATGTAACAGTCACTTAACCTCTGTCCACACTTAGAGAGAAGCTGCAATTACCATCATTCAGCTCTTTAATGGAAGAAAGAGACGCTATTTTCCCATAAACTATTTTTTCCATTACGCACATCATACAGGCCGCATCCCAAATGGCTCCCTATTCCCTATGTGGGTTCTGGTCAAAAGTAGTGCACTACATTGGGAATAGGGTGCCATTTAGTATGCACACACATGGACAGCTGAAAGAGACCCTCTATTTTACTGTAGTGAATGAAACAACCTTGACTGGAGCCTAAGCCAGATGGTCTTTCAGCGCCAGCCGGTCCTATGGCGTAGCTGTTGTTTCTACGCCAGGTTCAGACTTTACTGCTCTCATACAAATGGGTCCAAAAGGGACTGCATGTTGCTAAACAAAGCTCATTGTCATTAGGGAGACGGTGGTAATTTTTTAATTAGCACCAGTTCAGCTCTGGGTTTAAATAGTATTTGTTTTCTTTCAAAAAACGTTGTGGAAGAGCCCCAAAAGTGCAAACGCCGGCAATCTGACACTCCCGGCAGGCTCAAACAAACACTTCAAGTTTTTGAAAGAAAACATATGATTTGAACCCAGGTCTGTACCGGTTGGTTGGAGACCTAAAGCACCCCTAGTTGTAGATCTCTGGACTTACATTAGTGTATTGTACTCAGAGTTTCTGTTTTTCTTCTCTCTCTGGCAGTAGATCATGTGTGGAATAACCCAATGATACACTGCCTGCCAGCAGTAATTTAGGAGAGATAGTGTCTCCAAGTCTTTTCCCACCAGCTTTTAATATTTTATTTTCTGGTAATGAAAAACATGTGTTTGCTGCAAGGCAGCATGGGGCACGGAGCAGATGTCCTTCTTCCCACCTGAGTGTGTGTATTAGTCTCCCATGGGACATGTGTGATTAAGCTGTGTTACATGCCCAGTGCAAGGCCAGGTCTGAAGTAATCAAACATACAAAACAGCTCTGGCAACCTGGTAAACCCCTGGAATACTGACACGTGTGACTGACCGTCAAAGAAATGAGCATCCTAGAAAATGACTGAATAAGGATCCTCATCCTCAGTTTGGACGTGTTGATTTGAGGCAGTGCACCAAAGCAGCTGAAGCCGTAACAAAATGTCATAGTTACTAAACATAGGAGCTGCAGAAAACTGTTGAGAATGGTTGTCAAAGAGAGGCAATGACATAACATTTTGAGCTGCATGGAGTGAAAGCGTGATTCCAACTGTGAAAGGTTCCCACCCAAAAAAAGACTCTCCTCAATCGCCCTCCTTGTGTTGGAAGCCATTAGTGATGATGTCACAACCCAGCTATTCCATTCCAATCCGCCTCCTCCAGAGTCCTGAAGAAGAGTCTGTCTGAACCACTCTAAACGTACAGGACTACTACGCCTTCACTATGTTAGGCTCTTCTCCAAATAAGAGAATAAACATCATTTGAGAAAAAAAAGAATGCTCTTGGCTTCAGCCCTCCTAACCAGTCCTCTTTGAGAAATTCCTGCTGAACACAGCTCAAAAGAGATGTAGGAGTGGGCAGGCAGGGTGTAGCCTAGGATTTAGTGCCCTTCAATGTGGTCTATTGTACTCATTCAAAGAGTCTGATTCATAGAGTAACGTGAGCATGGCAGGATTAAGGGTCTCCTACCTTTCTACCAACTTGACCAGTCAGTCCAAGAGGTCCTGAAGCACCACGGTCTCCCTAGACAGATCAGAATTAGAGATGTACATACAGTTACAAGTCAACTTCATACTCTTCATGTACATGAAACAGGTCTCTACTACATTACTTGCTACTTGCCAGCTAACACATTAGGTCATATCGGACAATATTGAAAATTGGGCTATTGCAAAATGTGTTTCCAATTTGTTGAGTAACTCTCAATGAAAAAAGCTCAATGATATGATTCTCTGTTACAGATAACTTATTATAATATTGAATTATTACATTATCCCGTGTTATTAGGTTAGCCGTTGTTACACTCTCCCTTTTTAAAGAACACTGAAACACAAGATACTCACTCTCTCTCCTTTTGGAGCTCTGCCCGGTGAAAGGCCAGGGTCTCCTTTCCGTCCCTGGAACAGAGTACACACACACACACACACACACACAGAGAAACAGAGACAGAGACATAGAGAGACAGAGAGAGAGAAACAGAGACAGAGAGAGACAGAGACACAAACTGTTTAGTAGTCAGATTCCCCTGATTCTCCACTTATGGCATTAGTCTCCAAATACTGAACAGATGTACAGTCGTGGCCAAAAGTTTTGAGAATGACACAAATATTAATTTTCACAAAGTCTGCTGCCTCAGTTTGTATGATGGCAATTTGCATATACTCCAGAATGTTATGAAGAGTGATCAGGTGAATTGCAATTAATTGCAAAGTCCCTCTTTGCCATGCAAATGAACTGAACCCCCAAAAATCATTTCCACTGCATTTCAGCCCTGCCACAAAAGGACCAGCTGACATCATGTCAGTGATTCTCTCGTTAACACAGGTGTGAGTGTTGACGAGGACAAGGCTAGAGATCATTGCAGATTCATGCTGATTGAGTTCAAATAACAGACTGGAAGCTTCAAAAGGAGGGTGGTGCTTGGAATCATTGTTCTTCCTCTGTCATCCATGGTTACCTGCAAGGAAACACGTGCTGTCATCATTGCTTTGCACAAAAAGGGCTTCACAGGCAAGGATATTGCTGCCAGTAAGATTGCACCTAAATCAACCATTTATCGGATCATCAAGAACTTCAAGGAGAGTGGTTCAATTGTTGTGAAAAAGGCTTCAGGGTGCCCAAGAAAGTCCAGCAAGCGCCAGGACCATCTCCTAAAGTTGATTCAGCTGCGGGATCGGGGCACCACCAGTACAGAGCTTGCTCAGGAATGGCAGCAGGCAGGTGTGAGTGCATCTGCACGCACAGTGAGGCGAAGACTTTTGGAGGATGGCCTGGTGTCAAGAAGGGCAGAGAAGAAGCTACTTCTCTCCAGGAAAAACATCAGGGACAGACTGATAATTCTGCAAAAGGTACAGGGATTGGACTGCTGAGGACTGGGGTAAAGTCATTTTCTCTGATGAATCCCCTTTCCGATTGTTTGGGGCATCCGGAAAAAAGCTTGTCCAGAGAAGATAAGGTGAGCGCTACCATCAGTCATGTGTCATGCCAAGAGTAAAGCATCCTGAGATCAATCATGTGTGGGGTTGCTTCACAGCCAAGGGAGTGGGCTCACTCACAATTTTGCCTAAGAACACAGCCATGAATAAAGAATGGTACCAACACATCCTCCGAGAGCAACTTCTCCCAACCATCCAGGAACAGTTTGGTGACGAACAATGCCTTTTCCAGCATGATGGAGCACCTTGCCATAAGGCAAAAGTGATAACTAAGTGACTCGTGGAACAAAATATCGATATTTTGGGTCCATGGCCAGGAAACTCCCCAGACTGTAATCCCATTGAGAACTTGTGGTCAATCCTCAAGAGGCGGGTGTACAAACAAAAACCCACAAATTCTGACCAACTCAAAGCATTGATTATGCAAGAATGGGCTGCCATCAGTCAGGATGTGGCCCAGAAGTTAATTGACAGCATAATATTTGACAGCATAATATTTGTGTCATTCTCAAAACTTTTGGCCACGACTGTAGATTTCTGAAATCTTGAAAGAAGGTTCAGGACAGCGACTTGATTCCCCTCAATAGTATTTATTACTGTTGTGTTTTGAAGCAAACTGCTTCGTCAAAGCACAAATGTTGATTTCTCCCATATACCTCAACTTAAAGAGCTTACTCAATGTTACAGCATATATGAGTTCAAGTAAAAAGTTATTCTCACATGCGCCGAATACAACAGGTAGACTTTACTGTGAAATGCTTGTTTACGAGCCCTTCCCAACAATACAGAGTTTAATTTATTAGATTTCTTTATAAAAATAGTAACACAAGAGGAAAAAAAACACAAGAATGGAGCAAAATACAGGGAGTACCAGTAGCAGATCAATGTGGAGCTATATACAGGGAGTACCAGTAGCAGATCAATGTGGAGCTATATACATGGAGTACCAGTACCAGATCAATGTGGAGCTATATACAGGGAGTACCAGTAGCAGATCAATGTGGAGCTATATACAGGAAGTAGCAGATCAATGTGGAGCTATATACAGGAAGTAGCAGATCAATGTGGAGCTATATACAGGAAGTACCAGTAGCAGATCAATGTGGAGCTATATACAGGAAGTAGCAGATCAATGTGGAGCTATATACAGGGAGTACCAGTACCAGATCAATGTGGAGCTATATACAGGGAGTACCAGTAGCAGATCAATGTGGAGCTATATACAGGGAGTACCAGTAGCAGATCAATGTGGAGCTATATACAGGGAGTACCAGTAGCAGATCAATGTGAAGCTTTATACAGGGAGTACCAGATCAATGTGGAGCTATATACAGGGAGTACCAGTAGCAGATCAATGTGGAGCTATATACAGGGAGTACCAGTAGCAGATCAATGTGGAGCTTTATACAGGGAGTACCAGTACCAGATCAATGTGGAGCTATATACAGGGAGTACCAGTACCAGATCAATGTGGAGCTATATACAGGGAGTACCAGTGCCAGATCAATGTGGAGCTATATACAGGGAGTACCAGTACCAGATCAATGTGGAGCTTTATACAGGGAGTACCAGATCAATGTGGAGCTATATACAGGGAGTACCAGATCAATGTGGAGCTATATACAGGGAGTACCAGATCAATGTGGAGCTATATACAGGGAGTACCAGTACCATATCAATGTGGAGCTATATACAGGGAGTACCAGTACCAGATCAATGTGGAGCTATATACAGGGAGTACCAGTACCAGATCAATGTGGAGCTATATACAGGGAGTACCAGTGCCAGATCAATGTGGAGCTATATACAGGGAGTACCAGTACCAGATCAATGTGGAGCTATATACAGGTAGTACCAGTACCAGATCAATATGGAGCTATATACAGGGAGTAGCAGTACCAGATCAATGTGGAGCTATATACAGGAAGTATCAGTACCAGATCAATGTGGAGCTATATACAGGAAGTACCAGTACCAGATCAATGTGGAGCTATATACAGGGAGTACCAGTACCATATCAATGTAGAGCTATATACAGGGAGTACCAGTACCAGATCAATGTGGAGCTATATACAGAGAGTACCAGTACCAGATCAATTTGGAGCTATATACAGGGAGTACCAGATCAATCTGGAGCTATATACAGGAAGTACCAGATCAATGTGGAGCTATATACAGGGAGTACCAGATCAATGTGGAGCTATATACAGGGAGTACCAGATCAATGTGGAGCTATATACAGGGAGTACCAGTACCAGATCAATGTGGAGCTATATACAGGGAGTACCAGTACCAGATCAATGTGGAGCTATATACAGGGAGTACCAGTGCCAGATCAATGTGGAGCTATATACAGGGAGTACCAGTACCAGATCAATGTGGAGCTTTATACAGGGAGTACCAGATCAATGTGGAGCTATATACAGGGAGTACCAGTACCAGATCAATGTGGAGCTATATACAGGGAGTACCAGTACCAGATCAATGTGAAGCTATATACAGGGAGTACCAGTACCAGATCAATGTGGAGCTATATACAGGGAGTACCAGTACCAGATCAATGTGGAGCTATATACAGGGAGTACCAGTACCAGATCAATGTGGAGCTATATACAGGGAGTACCAGTACCAGATCAATGTGGAGCTATATACAGGGAGTACCAGTACCAGATCAATGTGGAGCTATATACAGGGAGTACCAGATCAATGTGGAACTATATACAGGGAGTACCAGTACCAGATCAATGTGGAGCTATATACAGGGAGTACCAGTACCAGATCAATGTGGAGCTATATACAGGTAGTACCAGTACCAGATCAATGTGGAGCTATATACAGGAAGTACCAGTACCATATCAATGTGGAGCTACATACAGGAAGTATCAGTACCAGATCAATGTGGCGCTATATACAGGGAGTACCAGTGCCAGATCAATGTGGAGCTATATACAGGGAGTACCAGTACCAGATCAATGTGGAGCTTTATACAGGGAGTACCAGATCAATGAGGAGCTATATACAGGGAGTACCAGTACCAGATCAATGTGGAGCTATATACAGGGAGTACCAGTACCAGATCAATGTGGAGCTATATACAGGGAGTACCAGATCAATGTGGAACTATATACAGGGAGTACCAGTACCAGATCAATGTGGAGCTATATACAGGGAGTACCAGTACCAGATCAATGTGGAGCTATATACAGGTAGTACCAGTACCAGATCAATGTGGAGCTATATACAGGAAGTACCAGTACCATATCAATGTGGAGCTACATACAGGAAGTATCAGTACCAGATCAATGTGGAGCTATATACAGGAAGTATCAGTACCAGATCAATGTGGAGCTATATACAGGAAGTACCAGTACCAGATCATTGTGGAGCTATATACAGGGAGTACCAGTACCATATCAATGTAGAACTATATACAGGGAGTACCAGTACCAGATCAATGTGGAGCTATATACAGAGAGTACCAGTACCAGATCAATTTGGAGCTATATACAGGGAGTAGCAGATCAATGTGGAGCTATATACAGGGAGTACCAGATCAATGTGGAGCTATATACAGGAAGTACCAGATCAATGTGGAGCTATATACAGGGAGTACCAGATCAATGTGGAGCTATATACAGGGAGTACCAGATCAATGTGGAGCTATATACAGGGAGTACCAGTACCAGATCAATGTGGAACTATATACAGGGAGTACCAGTACCAGATCAATGTGGAGCTATATGAGGTATATATGTACATAAAGGCAGGGTAAAGTGACTAGGCATCAGCATAGATAATGATAACTGTACACTCAAAGAACCCTTTTTGGTTCCATGTAGAACCCTTTGGGACCCAGGTAGAACCCTGTTGGGTGGTTCCCTTTCCATAGAGAGTGTTATACATTATACCCAAAAGGGTTCTACCTGGAACCAAAAAAGGGTTACTGTATTGGGACAACCGAATACCTCTTTTTTCTAAGTGTAACAATAAAGAGCAGATTAGAAGCAGCATATGATGCGTGTGAAATTGTCTGTGTGTGTGTGTGTATTTACATGTTCTCTGCCATGTCAATCAGAACTCAAGCACTGGAGTTTACATGTAGGACTACAGTACCCACTGTTAGTTAACGGTAGTGATCTGATACACACACACAATTGCTTGATGTAATGGTGCATTTACACATTCTCTGCAAAGTTATGCTGTTGAATCACACAAAGGTGGAGAATTACAGTTTACATGCCGGCCTGTAGTGTGAGGGAGTGAATGGGTTCACACACAACAGTTGTATTTTCACAAGACAGAGTCCATTAATATGAGTGACCAGGCACATTCCTTGTCCTTTTCAGGCAGTAGTGGGATGCTGTCTGACTACTGATGTAGTCTAGGGTACTGGGAAGTGATTACTTTCTAATCTTAAATACTGTACCATAAAGATGTTGAACGCATATAATTCTAAACCTCACTCATACATAGGACCAGGAGTTTTTCACTGACCACTTGATCTGACCCAGAAAAACTCAGGGCCCTTTAAAGCTAACTAGGGCCCATGGTTTTTACTGGCCAGGTGGAAAGGAAAACAACCTGGCCCTCTACATGTTAATTGGGCCATTCAAGGACTAACACAGAAACATTTGCAACCAGTAGTAACATATGTGTTTGTTCAAAGGAATTGGATCAAAGGGAAATCATTTTACACACACTGGGCTTCTGAACAAACCCTCCATTATGGGTAACTTTTATGAATGCCCTCCTGCAGTTTATGACTTTGTCCTGTTTGCCTACGATGAAAGAGTCTCCACCTGAATGCACCAGGCCAATTTCAGCAGGTACTCTGGTCAACAAAGACATAAACGGTCACAAAATAATACACTTATTCTACTAGGTTACTGATGGTAAAAAATATAAGCTTCTCCATTATTGCCTCCATCGCACCATTTAAGTCTACATTTTCACGTAAGCCCCAACTTGGCATGAAATGTACATCCCAAACAGCACCCTATTCCCCTATGGGCCCTGGTCAAAAGTCGTACGCTATAGGGAATAGGCTGGCATTTGGGACACAACCATGGTCATTAAAGGTCCTCCAGACCAGCCTCTCCTGGACAGGGCTAGGGAAAGGAGGTTGTAACTGGTGCCAACATCTACACTTGTGAACACTCTATTCATTTCATTGTCCAACTGACAATTTTTTTTCAGTGGAAACTTTTAGAATTGCACTTACACTTGACGCCCAGTTGCAAGTAAAAAAGAGAAGGTATTTAATTGTTCCTCTTAAAATTTACAACCAGAAAATAAACCACCTGCTTTTCATCTCTGTGTAAGTGCAGTCATATAATTTTTGGGGGTCATTTAGCAGACACTCTTATCCAGAGCACCTAACAGGAGCAATTAGGGTTAAGTGCCTTGCTCAAGGGCACATCAACAGATTTTTCACCGAGTCAGCTGGGGGATTCAAACCAGCAACCTTTCGGTTACTGGTCCAACACTCTTAACCACTAGCCTATCTGCCGGTTACTGGCCCAACACGCTTAACCACTAGCCTATCTGCCGGTTACTGGCCCAACACTCTTAACCACTAGTCTATCTGCCGGTTACTGGCCCAACACTCTTAACCACTAGCCTATCTGCCGGTTACTGGCCCAACACTCCTAACCACTAGCCTATCTGCCGGTTACTGGCCCAACACTCTTAACCACTAGCCTATCTGATGGGTACTGGCCCAACACTCTTAACCACTAGCCTATCTGATGGTTACTGGCCCAACACTCTTAACCACTAGCCTATCTGACGGTTACTGGCCCAACACTCTTAACCACTAGCCTATCTGATGGTTACTGGCCCAACACTCTTAACCACTAGCCTATCTGATGCCACAGTTGACTGCTGGTGTTATAGAAGACATGGATTAACCACTGATTAAGCAACGGCCATTTTCTGAAGAATTCCATTATGGCCCTAAAAGGCATACTAACTATATCCATAGTATGACCAGTAAGCATACTACATACTCAATTTACAGTACGGCACAAATAGTACTGTTAGTGCGGTTAGTATGAGTATTCAAACACAGCTATGAATTAACCACTGTGCTTTCACTCTGTCTTCATAAGTACTGACACAGGCACAGTTCAAAGAGGACATGAACACCATAGCGTTTCATATGGAATCACAGGATCTACATGTAAATAATGTTACCACTATATACAGCACATACACTATCACCAATACCTGTCTCTATATTGGCCCTCTAATTTGGCCCCATGTGGCCCCCAAAACACCTCTGGATCATAATTGATCTACTGAATACATACCTTGAGTCCAGGGGGTCCGGGGCGACCTGGGTTTCCATGTGGACCAGGAGGACCCTACAAAAACAGGAAGACACAATGTTGAGATGAAATGAAGATTGAGGAGAAAAACAGGTTGATCTACCATACATGTGTTTCAGTACGAAGGGAGTGTGACAGTGTGTTCATGTAGTGGCTCATGTATATGCTTCAACCACTTTGTGGTTTTCGTGAAGGAGTGGGGGATACTTCTATATCCATCACTGTCTGAGTAATCTTACTGCCTGTAGACTTTCCACTCTCTAACGTCTGGCTATGCAACTGGTCAAGGTTGTGTAGGTGCTCTGCAGACCAAATGCACTCTGTCTGTCTGTCTGTCTGTCTGTCTGTCTGTCTGTCTGTCTGTCTGTCTGTCTGTCTGTCTGTCTGTCTGTCTGTCTGTCTGTCTGTCTGTCCGTCCGTCCGTCCGTCCGTCCGTCCGTCCGTCCGTCCGTCCGTCCGTCCGTCTGTCTGTCCGTGTGTCTGCCTGTCTGTGTCTTTGCTTGTCTGCCTGTCTGTGTCTTTGCTTGTCTGCCTGTCTGTGTCTCTGCTTGTCTGCATGTTTGTTTCCCTGCCTGCACGCCTGTCTGAGTTATTAAATATGGATGCGGTTTTCCTCATCGGTTCACTATTCCACCCTCATCCCAGGGGCCCACAGAGCAGAGTGAAGGTAAGGCCAGTCAACCATTTATATAGTGGATATTCTGTCTCTCTTATAGGAGTTATACCAAAAACTGTTGGTACATGTAGAATCCTATTGGACTAGGTGTGCCAAATGTTTTAGCGGGGGACCAACTAAATAGCAACCACTGGTAATTAATGGTAAAGGATAAGTCCTCTTGGGGAAACGGAACATACATTCCAAGTGGGCCCCATTCAACAGAACATACATTCCAAGTGGGCCCCATTCAACAGAACATACACTCCAAGTGGGCCCCATTCAACAGAACATACATTCCAAATGGGCCCCATTCAACAGAACAGGGAGTTGGGGCCGATAGAACCCTTTAGAAAAAAGTATTGTGAAGGTGTCTTCTGAGAAGCCTGATAAAATTTTATTCAAATCAATATTAAATAATTTTGGGGAGAGATAAGCTGCACCTTAGAAAATGTTGGACTTGCTGGGGTAATGTCCATCACAAACACCTCTGGTGACAGGGATAATGACAGTTGAAGTTATGACTTAAATGTGTTTGTTTCCCCCGTCGTACATGAAAAGAAAATTAACTAAAAGCATTCCTGAACACCAAAATCCTCTTGACTCCGTAGTGTTCCATTGTGGAGGATGAGAAGAGAGAGGGGTAATTATGTTCAATCACATCCAGAGGAGAGAGAGAGGAGAGAGAGAGAGAGAGAGAGAGAGAGAGAGAGAGAGAGAGAGAGAGAGAGAGAGAGAGAGAGAGAGAGAGAGAGAGAGAGAGAGGAGAGAGAGAGGGGAGAGAGAGGGGAGACAGAGGAAAGAGAGAGGGGAGACAGAGGAGAGAGAGATAGATGAGAGACAGAGGAGAGAGAGAGGGGATACAGAGGAGAGAAAGACGAGAGAGAGGTGGAGACAGAAGAGAGAGAGAGAGGAGAGACAGGAGAGAGAGGGGAGACAGATGAAAGTGAAAGAAGAGACAGAGAGACAGAGAGAGCGAGAGAGAGAGCAAGAGAGCGAGAGAGCGAGAGAGCGAGAGAGCGAGAGAGAGAGAGAGAGAGAGGAAAGATAGAGGAGAGACGGGAGAGAGAGGAGAGACAAAGGAGAGAGGGGCAGACAGAGGAGAGAGAGGAGAGATGAGGGGAGGGCCAAGTGTTTGGTTTAGTAATCCTGCCTGTCTCAGTCTCTGTTATTTAATGTATGTGCGCTTTATTATCAGCCTGTAGAGAAGTTGCGTTATTATCAGCCTGTAGAGAAGTTGCTTTATTACCAGCCTTTATAGAAGTCAGCAGCTTTCACTACCCCCCACATACTACCCTGCCCCTCAGCCCCAGTCCCAGCACACCACACACAGCTCAGTGGACATGTGGAGACACTTACCAGAAGCTCATCTACAGATTTCCTCCCTCTCTATTCAACCATTCAGTGCATCTCATTGCATTTGCATTAGCTGGATATTACAACATATGGAAATCATTATCTCTTAATACAAAGACGGGAAAGAAATATAGAGAGGGGAGAGAGAGGCACAGAGAGAGAGAGAGAGTAGAGAGAAATAAAGAAGACAGAGAGAGAGAGAGAGAGAGAGCAAGAGAGAGAGAGAGAGAAAATGAGAGAGAGAGAGAAAATGGTAGAGAGAGAGAAAAAAGAGAGAGACGACAGAGAGACAGAGAAGACAGAGAGAGAGAAGACAGAGAGTGAGAGGATAGAGAGAGAAGACAGAGAGAGAGAGTGAGAAGACAGAGAGAGCGAGAGAGAGAGAGAGAGATAGGACAGAGAGTGAGAGAGAGAAGACACAGCGAGAGAAAGAAGACAGAGAGGGAGAGAAGACAGAGAAAAGACAGAGAGAGAGAGAATGGTGGAGAGAAAGAAGAGATAAACAGGAGGCACATGTAGAGACTAAGATATTAGCTTACACATCATATTCAATGAAGTGACAGGAAGCAAGTGATGGGAAGGTAGAGAGATATTCCCCTATGGAGACAGGAGGAGCATTACTCAGTTTATCCTTCAGCCTTTCAGTGTGTGGCCTGACATAGGAGGAGTAACCCTCTCTTCTCCCCTGAGCCCTGATAGTATCCCCACTGAACCCTGTAAAAAGAGGCCTTTGGCTTGTACACAAGGAAAGAAATCTGCCTAGGTGTGTATGTGCACACACACTCACATCAGCTCATGCCTGACACACGTCAGCTCAATCGTCAAACACACACACGCACGCACACACACACACATGGCTCTCTCTCCCCCCAAGACCCAGGCATGGGTCTGGGGTCTGGCCCTAGGGTCTGAGCCTGCCTGTGGATGAAGCGGCAGCTGTGTCACAGGGGGAGAGCTGGGACCAGGTTTATGATGTGGGCCAACAACTTTTACAGGGGTGACACATGCTACTGTCTTTACAGCCCATTAATCCAGAACAGACATTCTAACACACTCTGAGGTTAAACGGACCAGAGAGAGACATGACGCTTGGATCCAGATGACTTGAAGTCAGATAACAGACTTCTCAGAGCTTTAATGTGCTCTACGACACGAGTATGTAGAAAGCAAACGGGTGAGTATGTACATTCCGTATGTAGATCACATGAAATGACACCAAGGAAGTAACATAATGAACTTAATATTGCGGTCATTGATTTATCTCTGGAGGAAAATATATGTCTACTGTTGTATTGTATAAACACAGACCTGGATTTAAAATACTATTTCAAATATCTAAAATACTTTTACATACATTCGAAGTAAGTATTCAGATATGTTTTACTTGAAAAGACAAGTAGTTTAATATATATATATAATATATATAATGTACACTACACAACCAAAAGTATGTGGATGCCTGCTCGTCAAACATCTCATTCCAAAATCATGGGTTGGTCCCCCCTTTGCTATTATAACACTCTTCTGGGAAGGCTTTCCACTAGATGTTGGAACATTGCTGCGGGGACTTGCTTCCATTCAGCCACAAGAGTATTTGTGAGGTCGGCACTGATGTTGGATGATTAGGCCTGGGCAGGCCAATCAAGTTCTTCCACATCGATCTCGACAAACCATTTCTGTATGGACCTCGCTTTGTGTACAGGGGCATTGTCATGCTGAAACAGGAAAGGGCCTTCCCCAAACTGTTGCCACAAAGTTGGAAGCACAGAAGTGTCTAGAATGTCATTGTATGCTGTAGGGTTAAGATTTCCCTTCACAGGAAATAAGGGGCCTAGCCCGAACCATTATTCCTCCTCCACCACACTTTACATTTGGCACTATCCATTCGGCAGGTAGCGTTCTCCTGGCATCCGCCAAACCCAGATTCGTCCGTCGGACTGCCAGATGGTCAACCGTGATTCATCACTCCAGAGAACGCGTTTGGCGGCGAGCTTTACACCGCTCCAGCCGATGCTTGGCATTGCGCATGGTGATCTTAGGCTTGTGTGCGGCTGCTCGGCCATGGAAACCCATTTCATGAAGCTCCCAACGAACAGTTATTGTACTGATGTTGCTTCCAGAGGCAGTTTGGAACTCGGTAGCGAGTGATGCTAAGGACAGGCGATTTTTTACGAATTACGCGCTTCAACACTCGGCGGTCCCGTTCTATGAGCTTGTGTGGCCTACCACTTCGTGGCTGAGCCGTTGTTGCTCCTATAAGTTTCCACTTCACAATAACAGCACTTACAGTTGACCGGGGCAGCTCTAGCAGGGCAAAAATTTGACGAACTGACTTGTTGGAAAGGTGGCATCCTGTGACGGTGCCACGTTGAAAGTCACTGAGGCCAGTAAGGCCATTCTGCTGCTAATGTTTGTGTATGGAGATTACATGGCTGTGTGCTTGATTGTATACACCTGTCAGCAACGGGTGTGGTTGAAATAGCCGAATCCACAAAATGTGGGGTGTCCACATTTGTATATATAGTGTATTTGGAAATACACTTGGAAAGTATTTGACATTATTTTCAAATACTTATTTCAAATACTATTTTCAAACACCTGGGATAAATTCATGGGACTGTATTTGAGTCAGTATATTTGAGTATTTGAAATACAATTTGGCAGACTATTTGTTTTTTTACAAATAACCATTCAAATACTCAAATAGAAATACTTGTTTTGGGCTGTGCATTCAAAAATACTCCAATTGACAAAAAAAGTATTTTAAATACCAGATACTCAAATACATATGTACCGTACTTGAATCCAGGTCAGATAAACAATACCCAAAACAGTGAATGGAAATGCCAGTGCAGTGCTGAACGGCACTATAATCGACCTGCATCAGCCTTCTGTCAGAACCAGTGACAGGCAGCTCCCCTTGGGAAAACAGTCCTTCTTTGGACCCTGGGACATTCAACCAAGAACATTCATCTTGATTTCCTCATCAGTGCCACTACCCTTTCCACAGAGGGTTCTACATGGAACCCAACAGAATTCTACCTGAAACCAAAAAAGGTTCTACCTGCAACCTAAAAGGTTTCTCCTATGGTTACAGCCGAAAAATAATTTTGGAACCCTTTTTTCTAAGAGTATACTGCACTGCTATCTACTGAACTGCACACTACAGCACCTTCACACCTTCCCTGCTGCCTACGCTGTGCTGAGGGTCAGTTCCCCACAACACAAAGGCTCCTTTGATGGCGGCTCAGGCACCAGGCACCATGCCTCCCTGCAGGGCTGGGTGATATCTTCCTCAGGCAGGCACGGCTTTCTTTGAGTGCTAGCCGGCTAGCCGCCCGCAGGCTTGACGACTGAGCTGAGGAACGCTGGTGTGAGGCTCTCACGTGTCTGAAGAGGAAGAGGTGAAGGAAGAGTTGAGTTGAGACAGGCTGCCCACAGTCAGACATGACACCTCTCTGTCAAGAGAAACAGGCTGTTAGCGTTAGTGAGGTAGCTCACGTTCACACAGCACCGACCGTCACCAACCCTTTACTGCAGTAGCTGAGCTGTAATTATGAATGGGGGATGGCTATACGTCTAGACGACTCACGATTACACCTCACATATCTGTGTCAAAGGTGACAGGTCAAATGAGTTCAATGGCTTCTAAAGGTTAGGTTTCACTATTACGTCAGTCCCCTGGAAACAGGTTTCATTAAATCAGTATTTACCATCCAGAGCCACCAAGGTCATTTGTAAAGGTTCATGAAGGTCACAGAAAATAAGTTGTGTTTAGTACAATGTCATTGCACTGTTTAAACAGTTTCTCATGTCTTTGTCAATATTAGAAGAATCAAAATGTTCCCCCATGTGTTGATGTTTGCTTAGCCACGACCCAGAGAGCAGAGCTATCCATATCCAGTTGACAGGCAGGCAGCAGCTCAACCACTTCTTTTAGACATCATACAGTCTTGGGGGCAAATTCTAACTTCCACTTAAGTTCCATTTTCACTTAGTCTCCTATTGACGCCTAGATAACACCTACAGCATCATAGTGTAAAATGATGTGCAGCATCAAAGGTTCAACATTCACCTTCTGCTACCATTTCTGTCAAGCCGTCTATGCAGACAATGTGATGCATACGTTTGATAAATCCAACGTATGTACCACACCGAACGCACTGCAACTGCCTCTGCAACGCAATGCTGCAAAGCAAACACAGCGTTCCATTGGAAATTAATGTACTTCTGGTGTACCAAAACGCAATGCCGCTTTCGGTGTGATCGAGGCGTTAAGATGAACCCAATACAGTACAGATACTGCACCACCAAGTCACTCAGGAATCATTCAGTCCACAATGAATTGGAGTGAATTGTCTGGCAATCCGGGTCTCTGGCTCTTGATCATGAATGAACGGCTTGAAGGTAGTGTACTGGTGGGAGCTGGTAGTGAACTCCAGTCTGGCTCTTAAATGCCTTTAATAAGACGGGGACAAAGCTCTCTTTCTTCAGTTAAAGAGATTGGGTTCCCACAGCCTACCCCTCTGAGGACCCAGACCAGCCCCCGACCTCCAGCCCTCAGTCTCCGGCCTCCAGCCTCCAGAAAGTAGCACAGTCTCATAGACTACGGCTGGTAGCTGATACACACACGCGTATGCAGGCAGACACACACATGCGCACATACCTACGCAAACACACGTACAGTCACACACACTACCTAGAGAAGTCAGTCTGAACAGGATCGCTGAACAGACAGTAAACTCCTTCACTCATATGTATTATCTTGCTGAAAATCCCTGAAAATCTGAAAAATGGAAGAGATGATTCCATTATCATCGTGGGAAAGAAACAATATCTTCTGATGCTCTAATCTAAAAGAGACACTCCTGATCCATTGATAAATCCTTAGATATCTCGGTGGAGGGATTCAGGCTCGCTTCCTACTGAGTAAAGTCTAATAAACATCCATTTTAATATGACATGGATTACATAGGTCCTATGTTCAAAGGTTGCTCCAGCTGCTCTACAGACCAAACCATGGCCCTAAGAGAGGTCACAGGGAGTTTAAACACAACAACAACATAAATATTCAGAGAAACATAACATGTCTTTGTTTTGTTCTATTATTCACAACATGAGCATATTCTAACTCATATAAAGCGCTGCTCATTTTACTAAGGCAAGAAACACTGACTGAGTATGGAGCCGCAAGTGGAGAAGCATGGCAATGGTGAACGATTTAATTTAGAGCACTAATACACTGGAAGCATTCATACAAATAGAAGTAGCCTAACATAGAGGCCAAGTGAAATTATACAACAGGTGGGTCTAATCCTGAATGCTGATTGGTTAAAACCGCATTCCAGCCGGTGCCTATTCCACAAGCACTAGTGGTGTATAAATACCCAATAGTATGCTACTTAATCTAACCAATCCAGAGTTGTTTCTAAGTTTCACATAACGTATTCATTCTTTAACACCTGAATTGCTCCTGTATATACCCCATACAATGAAGACCTTGTGTGTTTCCCTTAATGAATGTAGGTTTCACTCACTAATTTGCCATCGGCTCCACTGACTATCATAGTCTTACAGCTATTTGCTTTCCAGCTTTAGAGGCGTACCTTGGCAGCAGACACACACACAGTGTGATCAGAGCCAAAGGAAACTGAACCTAGGGTGAATAATGCTCCATAATCCAGAGATGTTATTGAGAGCTTTATCATAATTCTCTATAAACCCCTCTGTATTAAGACACTACTAATGGTGTTATCTTAAAGGGATACTATGGGATTTTGGCAATGAGCCGCTTTATCTACATCACTAGAGTCAGATGAACTCGTGGATACCATTTTTATGTCTCTGCGTGCAGTTTGAAGGAAGTTGCTAACTAGAGCTAGCGCAATTGCTTAGTAGCGTTAGCTGGTACCTAGACTGGTACCATAGACTGGAATACCGTATTCCAGTCTATGGTACCAGCTAACGCTAGTAAGCAATTGCACTAGCTCTAGAATGGGAGGGATGGGAGGGTTTTTATCATTTATCATTTATCATTTGTCATTGGTTTTAGTGCCAGGGTTTTTTGAGGTCCACTGAAACCCTTAAAAAAAGAAAGCTCTTTCTTTCCAGGGGCCCCCTGGTTAAGAATCACTGTTTTAGTGTACTCCAAGAGGAACAGGAACACAAACAAGGGAAACTCACCCGAGGCCCCCTCTTCCCCGGCGTCCCTGTCTTCCCAGGAGGTCCTTGAAGTCCCTAGAAGGGGGAAAAAAGATGTCATTAAAGCAGGAAGTGAGTAAGAGCACTAACAGACTGTATACAGGAAGTGGATTGAATTGATTGAATGAAGCCACGTTTGAGAACAGAACTTGAATGAGATACAGTTCCATGGAAGAGTTGGCACTTGGAGGAGTTTGAGAGTTGGAAATGTAACATACAATCCACATAGTGGCATGTCATCACTAGCTGAGCTAACTGCCCTCATTACACTGGCAGTAAAACACCTATCAATCCACCCAGCACGGTTATACTCGGCTGGATCCAAAGTCATTTTCAGGAGCTGCATATCGAAACAAGGCTTCGTTCTTTTCCCTGCCATTCTGCAAGCATAGCCTGTTACATTCAACACAGCTTAGTTTCAACTTGGATCAGTGCTAGCGAACCTCCTTTGTTAGGTCTTGGGTTTAAATGTTGGCAGTGTGGTTGAGAGCGTATTGTTAAGCCAGCTACGGCTCACTCCCACTGAAACCAATATTATTCCAATTCCAAAACCACTCCAGTGCTTGGATGTGGAAGTGTGAGTCATTGTGCTGGCAGGGCGGCCTGGACTGTGGACCGGGGCCTGCGTTAGTCGGTTCCAAACACAGCCACTCTTGTTAATTACGGGCATCAGCTAGCTTTAAACCAATTACACACATGGATTAGCTCAGCTATCAAAGGTCATTGCTAATGAGGGGTCAGAGTCTGCAAACCCAAGCAGAGAGCAGACCCTTAGTTAGGTTTGGAAATGTTAGGTTTTGATCTCATTTCTACTTTTCCACCAGGCTCATAAAACACAACGACAAGACAGGAAAGAGGAAATGAAAAACATCTTGAGAACTACGTAGGAACATACAGTAGGATCTATGGTTTTGTTAACATATAGTAGGATCTATGGTTTTGTTAACATACAGTAGGAACTATGTTTTTTTAACATACAGTACGAACTACGGTTTGTTAACATACAGTAGGAACTATGTTTTTTTTAACATAAAGTAGGATCACCGGTTTGTTAACATATTGTGGCTTGCGAAAGTATTCACCCCCCTTGGCATTTTTCCTATTTTGTTGCCTGGAATTAAAATAGATTTTTGGGGGGTTTGTATCATTTGATTTACACAACATGCCTACCACTTTGAAGATGCAAAATATTTTTATTGTGAAACAAACAAGAAATAAGAAAAAAAACTGAAAACTTAAGCGTGAATAACTATTCACCCCCCCAAAGTCAATACTTTGTAGAGCCGCCTTTTGCAGCAATTACAGCTTCAAGTCTCTTAGGGTATGTATCTATAAGCTTGGCACATCTAGCCACTGGGATTTTTGCCCATTCTTCAAGGAAAAACTACTTTCAGCTCCTTCAAGTTGGATGGGTTCCGCTGGTGTACAGCAATCTTTAAGTCATACCACAGTTTCTCAATTGGATTGAGGTCTGGGCTTTGACTAGGCCATTCCAAGACATTTAAATGTTCCCCTTAAACCACTCAAGTGTTGCTTTAGCAGTATCCTTAGGGTCATTGTCCTGACAGAAGGTGAACCTCCGTCCCAGTCTCAAAACTCTGGAAGACTGAAACAGATTTCCCTCAAGAATTTCCTGTATTTAGCGCTATCCATCATTCCTTCAATTCTGACCAGGTTCTCAGTCCCTGCCGATGAAAAACATCCCTACAGCACCATGCTTCACTGTGGGGATGGTGTTCTCGGGGTAATGAGAGGTGTTGGGTTTGCGCCAGACATAGCATTTTCCTTGATGGCCAAAAAGCTCAATTTTATTCTCATCTGACCAGAGTTCCTTCTTACATATGTTTGGGAAGTCTCCCACATGCCTTTTGGCGAAAACCAAACGTGTTTGCTTATTTTTTTCTTTAAGCAATGGCTTTTTTCTGGCCACTCTTCCGTAAAGCCCAGCTCTGTGGAGTGTACGGCTTAAAGTGGTCCTATGGACAGATACTCCAATCTTCGCTGTGGAGCATTGCAGCTCCTTCAGAATTACCTTTGGTCTCTTTGTTTGGCCTCTCTGATTAATGCCCTCCTTGCCTGGTCTGTGAGTTTTGGTGGGCAGCCCTCTCTTTGCAGGTTTGTTGTGGTGCGATATTCTTTCCATTTTTTAATAACGGATTTAATGGCGCTCTGTGGATTGTTCAAAGTTTTGGAAAAACAATTATAACTCAACCCTGATCTGTACTTCTCCACAACTTTGTCCCTGACCTGTTTGGCGAGCTCCTTGGTCTTCATGGCGCCGCGTTCTTGGTGGTGCCCCTTGCTTAGTGGTGTTGCAGACTCTGGGGCCTTTCAGAACAGGTGTATATCTACTGAGATCATGTGACACTTAGATTGTACACAGGTGGACATTATTTAACTAATTATGTGACTTCTGAAGGTAATTGGTTGCACCAGATCTTATTTAGGGGTTTCATAGCAAAGGGGGTGAATACATATGCATTCACCACTTTTCCATTTTATTTTTTTGTTGAATTTTTTGAAACAAGTAATTTATTTCATTTCACTTCAGCAATTTGGAGTATTTTGTGTATGTCTATTACAACAAAATACGAAAAACGCCAAGGGGGATGAATATTTTTGCAAGGCACTGTACAGTAGGAACTACGTTTTGTTAACATACAGTAGGACCTATGGTTTTGTTAACATACAGTAGGAACTACGGTTCGTTAACAGACAGTAGGAACTATGTTTTTGTTAACATACAGTAGGTTCTATGGTTTTGTTAACATACAGTAGGATCTATGGTTTTGTTAACATACAGTAGGATCTATGGTTTTGTTAACATACAATAGGATCTATGGTTTTGTTAACATATAGTAGGATCTATGGTTTTGTTAACATACAGTAGGAACTTAATGGTGGATACTGTATATAAATCCGATGGTCATAAAACAATTGTTTCTATTTGGACACTTTAACTACCTTATTAAGTCTTTAACTACCAATTTGTTTTTGTCCAGACCTTGAAGGTGAAAACACAAACGCCAACATTTTGGGGCCAAACACTGTAGCTAAGCCTGATAGTGGAAATGCACCACAAGACTACTACCAAGACTACTTTACACAGCTAGAGAAACACGTCTTTATCGAACAAGCCTACTGTAAGTACAAATTGAGGAGACCAGTTCTCAGAGTGTGTTGCTTATTTAACTGGAAACCAGTGCTGTAAGAAGACTGTTTATGCTTTGGTGTGGTCCACAATTGAAATGACACTGACAGCTTGAAGATAGAGACCAGTGTGGGCTATGTCAGGACATGTGTAACCTGACAGATGCCAAGCTTGCACTGCAGTGGAGTTCAACAGTGTTTGAAGATTCCAATAGTCAAACCGGCTGCCACAAACCCTCAAAACAAAGCTTGCCAATAGTTCTATCTAAATTCCAGTCAATTTGTAGAATTGCGCTGCTACAAAGAACGTCTAGTCTCCAATTCTACTGACAGGAATAGAAGCAAATTGTAGTTGTGGAATTCTTGGTTCTGAATGAGTGAGTTATTCTAGCTGCTGCAAACCTTGGATGATAGAACGGTGTTACATAGCAGTGGAACTTGAAAGGCATTCTAACACATTATCATGCCAGGCAGGAGACAAACTATGCCTGTCTCCCAATGGTACCCTATTCTCTACAGAGTGCACTAATTTTGGTCATTTGGGATGCAGACTAGGCCTATATCCTGGTAACGTCATGGGATGCAGACTAGGCCTATATCCTGGTAACGTCATGGGATGGAGACTAGGCCTATATCCTGGTAATGTCATGGGATGCAGACTAGGCCTATATCCTGGTAACGTCATGGGATGCAGATTAGGCCTATATCCTGGCAAGGTCAGCCTTGACCAAGCATGAGGCGAATCCAGCCCAGCATCAATTGTAGGCTAGCTCTCCAATAAACATGTTTCTCCCACCTTTAAGCGGCTATGACGTACATAGCCGTGTGGATTCCCTCACTGCAGAAGTACGAGCGGAAAGAATTGCCAACGCTGCTCTGTTCGGTCAAGTATGACCTAACGCTGGGGCTCTCTGGGCTTCAGTTAACAATGGAAAATGTGGGTAACCATCATCTGTACCCCAGACCAGTGAATTGCCTCACAGCAGGGCCTGCATAATGTCCTCAATATAACAAACAAAGGCCATTATATTAAAACTGTAAACTATGTCATACTTTGCCTACAAAGTATGTTCTGAAATTTCTGACAAAAAAAATCTGAGATCAGTATTTGATTTAACTTAAGACAGAGTCAAGGGCAGACATTGCCTTAGCAGCACAAGCAAGTATTATTATCAAGTACATCAACATACAACATTGTGAGAAGAGTGACACCACAAAACACATGAAAACACCTGAAATAGTCCGTGACACGGGGACACATTGCCAAGGCCAAGAGTGTCAAAAAAGACCAATAACTCCCATTTCATGAGATCTTTAAAAACAAGTACAGCCTCAAGCCCTGCCATCCTACCTGGGCACCATAACATTCCAAGGTTACAATAAGAACAAATTACCTATGTGCTATGAGCTATCAATGGTCTGTTAGGAGCTGTACAGTCATGCTTGTTATAGTTTTCAAAGTTGTTGAAACATCTGACTTCATAACATTTCTCATTACAATGTGAGTTTGTCCTCTGGGAATCCATGTATCATTTTCATCGCTTTCACAAGACGAGAAGTCTTCACTTCAATCCAAAAACATTGAAGCACACATTTTAAAATTACACCACAGGTTTGAACTAACTCAACAAAATGTACAGAAAATCTTCATCTGACAAATCACACACTCAACAAATCCATATCGCCGTAAATTGAATTATGATTATCAGGTCAAGCATTCCTGTCACTCTAATTAGGCCCCACTTCATAAAACGGTTAAATGTTCCGAGGCATTTTATTCACCATGACCTCTGATCCTGCTCTAAAGGTCTACATTTTTCCTCCTGGGAGGAATCTCTCGCCCCGGCGTCAGGCCCTCAGCTCAGACACACAGACCGCTGGCTGGCATGGCCCTTCTGTTGGCCTGGCTATTTCTACCTATCCCGCTAAAAAGGAAATCTCACATTAGCAAGCAAGCACCGGTAGCTAGCACCGGCCCGCCAGTCTTTCATACTTGGGGGGAGGGGGGCACTAGTGAGCAGGCTATAGAGAAGGTAACGTTTTAGTGAGCTCCTACTAAAACACAAGATAGAATCAAAAAACTGAAAGTGAAAGATGGAGCCTCTGCAATATGTTATGTAAAATGAACAGATGCACAACTGAAGGGCAGTTTACAAGTAAAAGTGACACTTCTAAGCCTTGTAATTCCCAATAAAAGCCTGCAAAGACACTTTTCTCAGTCAGTGCCTTTCTGGCTTTATAGGACACACAGCCAGGACTCGGGGGGGGGGGGGGGGGGGGGGCACTTCGATGTCTGTAACCCAGGGAAGGGCTTTGACAGGGGCTTATAAATTGGATGAACCTACCCCCAACACCCAACCACCCCTTCATCAACAGAGTGACTTAGCATCAGGCTCCCTGCTTGTTTAACACCATGGGCGGAGGAGGGATTAGAACAGTACAGAACAGAGCTCAGTGTGAAATATGGCTATCAGGTGTTCAAAGGCATCAGGCTGCTCCTGCCACGCATGCCAGGCATGTTTTAAAATGTATATATATATTTTGTTTTAACCTTAATTTAACTAGGCAAGTCAGTTAAGAACAAATTCTTATTTACAATGACGGCCTACACCGACCAAACGCTGGGACAATTGTGCGCCGCCCTATGGGACTCCCAATCACGGCCGGATGTGATACAGCCTGGATTCGAACCAGGGACTGTAGTGACGCTTCTTGCAATGAGATACAGTGCCCTAGACCGCTGCGCACACACACCTCTATTTAAAAGACATGTTCTTACCGCGGGTCCTGGTTCTCCCTTTAGTCCAGGTGGTCCCGGCCCAGCCAGCAATGAGAACTGGGTCGGTTCCAAGTCCCAGGTTTGGAAGCCATCTGTGGCAGGCGGAGTGACAGGGATAAATGAGGTGTGTTTGACAGCCTCCACATTGGTCACTCTGGGCTCAGGATTCTGTGCAGCCAGAGCGGTCAGCTGCTTCCTCTGTACGAAGAGGACAGAGGTGTTTGAAGAAGAAGCAGAAGAAGAAGAGCCTTGTTTGGATGCTGCCGTGGTTTGGTGGTCTGGCTTCTTCTTTGGTGGCGTTGTTGTGGTGGAAAGAAGTGGTGCAGCAGCCAAACTGCTCCCCGTGGGTTTCTGGGTTTTATCACCTGGTTCCATTGCTGTGCTCTTTTTAGCTAAACTGTCGCCACGGGACGTTGGCATTGGGGATGTTTGTGTTTCGCTGGTCCTGAGGGGTACAGTAACAGTTTGGGTCGTGGCCACTACGGGGCGCTTTAATCCCGGCCTGGCCGTTGTCAGGGCGACAGTCACAGGACGAGACAGGGACATAGTTCCAGGCTTTGGTGTCACAAAACTCTTACGCACAGAGAGGGTTGGCGCCACTGTGGGGCGGTTAGTTGGGACAATAAGCTTAGTCCTGGTTCTGTCCTCAGTCAAGGCCAGATTAGGGCTGGGGGCCTTCCTGGGTATTTCAGTCGGCATTAGAGGGGTGAGGAGGGCGACAGTAAGGTTTGGGTCTGAGGGGATCAGAGGTAGCAGGGATGGGAGATTTACGGGCCTGTAGTTGTCGGCCTCCCTGCACTGTTTCTTAATGTACTTACAATAGTTATGAGCTGCCTTGGCAGAGGGGTAAATATCAAACTGGCAAACGGCACCCTCAAACTGCACCGAGTTCTGGGCCATCTTACCCAAGAGGAAAGAGCCCTCGGGATCCAGGGCCTCCTCTTTTTTAGAATGCAGATCTGCATGTACACTAGTCTTCCCACAAGAAGTATATAACGAGACCCTCTGGCCTCGGATGTCCAGGGCCAGGTTATGCCACTGGCCGTTGTGAACGTCATAATCGAAACTGACCAAGTCCCTCTGGCCCACGTAGACCAGCACCTTCCCCAGGATGAACTGGACCCCCAGCTGCAGTCTCCTCCTCTTGGACAGGACAGTGAAGAGGAAGGCGCTGTTGACGCGGTGGGAGCACATGCTGAGGATCAGAGACAGGTTGGTGGTGGGGTAGGAGGCAGGGGGTAGGACGGACGACAGTGGGGCCTGGACCCGGGCCCGTTGGGTGAGGATGACCCCAGACTTAAAGGGGATGACCCCCTGGGGTGCGAAGCGGGCCCCTGTGGACGATGCACCTCCTCCGGTCCTCGTCCCTGTAAGCCCCAGCTGCTGTAGAACGTCCACATCTACAGAGGAGCAGAAGAAACACACCATTAGGCAGATCACATGACCATAGCTCATTTAGAAGATGTGAAAGACATATTCAGAAAAATGGAAACTCAACTGGTGAAAAATCAAGTGTTTCAGACACAAAGACTCAACATCAGGCTGTTTATAGACAGCTTCCAGATGATGTCAGATTACAGGTTGTATTTGGAGGTGTGATGTGACAGCAAAGTGACATCGTATTTATGTTGATGTTTGCCTTTTTCTGTCTCCTCTCACTACAGATTGAGTTATAGTGATGTCGACTTCACAGAGGAGACCTTGTTATAAACTAGGACATGTTCCAGGCGTTCAGCCATCTTTCCAGGATTTCTCCCAGACAAAGAGACTCTTCTGAGTTACTGAATTTACATAATGTGTTTGGTTTAATTCAGTAGTGGCATTTAGTCGTTGTCAAAGTCAAACGTTGGCAATATGTTCCATCAATCATGACATCAAGATGAGACAGTGAAACTGCGATTCATTGTGAACAATTGATTTTCTGATATCAGACATCACTCATTCACTAAAATAGGTAGGGGGAATAGATTTCTGATACAGACTGAAGTCTCAAAGACAGTGTTCCTCGTACTCAAGTATCAAGATCAGTTCATCCAAGGTCTTACCAGCAACAACTGTTTATGCATACATGTGGGATATATTTACAATGTAATTTCAGGCTTTGTGCCAATTCTTTGAATGTGTGACCAACAACAACTAAAAGAGCAGGGGTCACAAGAGTTGATCACAGACATTTCAGCATCGCATTAGTGGAAACCAAGACAGTTCTCAGGGAAGACCTGCTTGTAGCTAGATATGTTTGAGTTGCTTCTGGGACAATTTTAGCATTTTAGCTAACCCTAACGCTTTTCCTAACCTGCCACATTAATTGTCCTAACCTGCTGCATTAGTTCTCTTAACCTGCTACGAAAAGTCACTTCTGCTAGTCAAAACCAGAAGTTCTGCCCTGAGAACACTCTTTGTTGGCCCTTATCACCTTTTAACGTGGCAGTGGAATGAGTAGAGGTTTGTAGAGGCTAAGGTTAAAAACACTATGCAAAATCAAATTAACTGATTTGATTTCTTCATTAGAACAGAATTCGATTTTTTTATGTGACCAAATAAATGAAACACTGCAAGCCCGAGTCCAAACTGGCAGCTCCCTGACTAAAATGTGGAAATCCTGTGGCAAAAACCGCTCATGAAGAGATAGCCAGCGATCTCCACTGGGGCTGTGCATCAACGTCCAACTCCACCAATGGCCCACAGATTATGTAGCTATTATGTCAGTCTTGGTTAGAAAAACCTCTTGAAACAGAAGCTCAACGGCTCCCTGGAGAGAGGACAGTGATGGTGGTTTTTAACAATGAAGGATATCTGCAGATCTACAAAGCAGACAGAAAACCTCCTTTTCCTTTGTCTGGAAATGAACAATGTGTTCTGCTGAGTACGGTGTAAAAATGACTGGAACTGACTGAGACAGGAGGCCAGGATTAAGCGGTTATTGTATTGTGGAAACTTTACAGTAGCCTGGATGTTCCAGGTTTTAATTACAATCTCATGGGAAGGAATAGAGATTATAGATAATTGTTGTAACCATATGCCGGTTAAACTTATAGTGCTTTGTGCTTAGTGTTAGTGACTGCATAAATGTTTTAAGATGTTCAAATTTCAAATGAGTACTTATGTCAGACCCTGACCCCCAAACCAGGACAGGAAGAGCTCTACAGGAAGTGCTCTAAAGGAAGTGCTCTACCGGAAGTGCTCTACATTCTACATATTTGTGAAACTGGTAAGAAAGGCATGCTGGTAAGAAAGACATTCAGCTTAAAGAAAGCAGCTTTACTTACAGGAGATCAAATGGTCCAGAAGGAAAATCGAATAAATCAGATGAGTTGTTGTAGCAAAACCTTCAACACTTGTTACAACATTGTTACAACGTTACACTTGCTTTTAAATAGCTGATAGGAGATCAACCTGATACAGTCCAGTCCAGTCTATTGCTTGCCTACAGTAACTTGTGTATTTCTTTACACAAATTATCATCCTTCTTCTCTATGTCAAACTCTATGTCTATGTGGAGTAATGTAGCTGAAGTATGGTACTGTAGTAGGGCATCTGGGTGCCACCAGGTACAGTGTTGGTACCATGTTGTAGTAGGGCATCTGGGTACCACCAGGGACAGTGTTGGTACCATGTTGTAGTAAGCCATCTGGGTACCACCAGGGACAGTGCTGGTACCATGTTGTAGTAGGGCATCTGGGTACCACCAGGGACAGTGCTGGTACCATGTTGTAGTAGGGCATCTGGGTACCACCAGGGACAGTGCTGGTACCATGTTGTAGTAAGCCATCTGGGTACCACCAGGGACAGTGCTGGTACCATGTTGTAGTAAGCCATCTGGGTACCACCAGGGACAGTGCTGGTACCATGTTGTAGTAAGCCATCTGGGTACCACCAGGGACAGTGCTGGTACCATGTTGTAGTAGGGCATCTGGGTACCACCAGGGACAGTGCTGTTACCATGTTGTAGTAAGCCATCTGGGTACCACCAGGGACAGTGCTGGTACCATGTTGTAGTAAGCCATCTGGGTACCACCAGGGACAGTGCTGGTACCATGTTGTAGTAAGCCATCTGGGTACCACCAGGGACAGTGCTGGTACCATGTTGTAGTAAGCCATCTGGGTACCACCAGGGACAGTGCTGGTACCATGTTGTAGTAAGCCATCTGGGTACCACCAGGGACAGTGCTGGTACCATGTTGTAGTAAGCCATCTGGGTACCACCAGGGACAGTGCTGGTACCATGTTGTAGTAAGCCATCTGGGTACCACCAGGGACAGTGCTGGTACCATGTTGTAGTAGGGCATCTGGGTACCACCAGGGACAGTGCTGGTACCATGTTGTAGTAGGGCATATGGGTACCACCAGGGACAGTGCTGGTACCATGTTGTAGTAGGGCATCTGGGTACCACCAGGGACAGTGCTGGTACCATGTTGTAGTAAGCCATCTGGGTACCACCAGGGACAGTGCTGGTACCATGTTGTAGTAGGGCATCTGGGTACCACCAGGGACAGTGCTGGTACCATGTTGTAGTAAGCCATCTGGGTACCACCAGGGACAGTGCTGGTACCATGTTGTAGTAGGGCATATGGGTACCACCAGGGACAGTGCTGGTACCATGTTGTAGTAAGCCATCTGGGTACCACCAGGGACAGTGCTGGTACCATGTTGTAGTAGGGCATCTGGGTACCACCAGTGACAGTGCTGGTACCATGTTGTAGTAAGCCATCTGGGTACCACTAGGGACAGTGCTGGTACCATGTTGTAGTAGGGCATCTGGGTACCACCAGGGACAGTGCTGTTACCATGTTGTAGTAAGCCATCTGGGTACCACCAGGGACAGTGTTGGTACCATGTTGTAGTAAGCCATCTGGGTACCACCAGGGACAGTGCTGGTACCATGTTGTAGTAAGCCATCTGGGTACCACCAGGGACAGTGCTGGTACCATGTTGTAGTAGGGCATCTGGGTACCACCAGGGACAGTGCTGGTACCATGTTGTAGTAGGGCATCTGGGTACCACCAGGGACAGTGCTGGTACCATGTTGTAGTAGGGCATCTGGGTACCACCAGGGACAGTGCTGGTACCATGTTGTAGTAGGGCATCTGGGTACCACCAGGGACAGTGTTGGTACCATGTTGTAGTAAGCCATCTGGGTACCACCAGGGACAGTGCTGGTACCATGTTGTAGTAGGGCATCTGGGTACCACCAGTGACAGTGCTGGTACCATGTTGTAGTAAGCCATCTGGGTACCACCAGGGACAGTGCTGGTACCATGTTGTAGTAGGGCATCTGGGTACCACCAGGGACAGTGCTGGTACCATGTTGTAGTAAGCCATCTGGGTACCACCAGGGACAGTGCTGGTACCATGTTGTAGTAGGGCATCTGGGTACCACCAGGGACAGTGCTGGTACCATGTTGTAGTAGGGCATATGGGTACCACCAGGGACAGTGTTTGCACCATACGGATTGAGGCCCACAAAGGCTGAATCAGCATCATGAACCAGCTCCCTGCACCAGCTAGGCTACACTCAGAAAAAAAGGTGCTATCTAGAACCTAAAAGGGTTTTTCGGCTGACCTCATAGGAAACCCATTTGAATAAGACTATTTTCAGTT
>NC_052324.1:35153618-35333618 GCF_016432855.1 Salvelinus namaycush | reverse complement strand
TACTCACCCCCCGACTCCAGCTGTTTTGAGTTTGGAGTACGGGGCATTGTCCGGCTCCATAGCGGTTACTTCATTCTTTCTTGAGACTTTTTACAACGGTCCAGACGTGGCAGGAGACATACGCGAATTATTTCCATTCCAGCTGATCCTTTACAACTTTGACAGGGAACCAAAAATGCACCGGGGATAATAGATCAATAGATCAATATAAAGTGGCTTCCTCCTTTCTCAGAGTCGTTCCGTTATCTTCCTTCATGAGATCATGACATAGAACAAACCTCGATCTATCTTGAAAAGCTCCATCGGTGTGTTTTAGCGCGAGGCAAACAACCCACAACCGGTGGATGTCACAATCTGCGGGAGAAGTCCAATCTCTCTCCACACTCATACAAGCACCACGGTGGAATCTATGACGACCGCCTTGTAGCCTACGCCGAAGTTTCTAATATGCAAGATATCGTGGACTGAGTGAGTGAATTCTTCGCTCAGGACTCGGAGAAACACACCTCCCTCTGTCGCCCTCAGCTGACATTGAAGGAGGAAACAAATGTAACACACATGTATGGTGTAAAGAAGACGTTTCATTGGAAGGTGTGTCTTGCTTGCTTGGAAAGCAAAACCTTCTCAAATTGCAACTTGCATGGTCATAGTAAGTAAGTCATAATAATATATGGGCTTGATGTAGTGGTAGGTGGCAGAAGACCATGTATGCACTTCACTGCATTGTGAAACTCACATGAGATGTATTACTGTATCATCTAATATAGCCCTAGACCTCTTCAGAGACTGTGATTATGTATGAGTAACCTACAGCAGTGCAGTTATGTTCTGGTCCAGGTGACAGGTCTAGACTGATGGGTTATTTGTTTACCCTGCACACTGACACTCACACACAAAACCCACACGCATAGCCTACACTACATAGGCACACACAAACACAACACACAAACACATACCGACACATCACACACACACACAGACGCATACACACACTTTCACACTCATCATTTGCTGCTGCTGCTCTGTTCTTTATTTTACTCCTATTATTATCTATCCTGATGCCTTGTCACTTTACTCTGCCTTCATGTACATATCTACCTCAAATACCTTATTATCTGTCCTGATGCCTAGTCACTTTACCCTGCCTTCATGTACATATCTACCTTAAATACCTTATTATTATCTGTCCTGATGCCTAGTCACTTTACCATGTATTCATGTACATATCTACCTTAAATACCTTATTATTATCTGTCCTGATGCCTTGTCACTTTACCATGTATTCATGTACATATCTACCTCAAATACCTTATTATTATCTGTCCTGATGCCTTGTCACTTTACCCTGCCTTCATGTACATATCTACCTCAAATACCTTATTATTATCTGTCCTGATGCCTTGTCACTTTACCATGTATTCATGTACATATCTACCTCAAATACCTTATTATTATCTGTCCTGATGCCTTGTCACTTTACCCTGTCTTCATGTACATATCTACCTCAAATACCTTACTATTATCTGTCCTGATGCCTTGTCACTTTACCATGTATTCATGTACATATCTACCTTAAATACCTTATTATTATCTGTCCTGATGCCTAGTCACTTTACCCTGCCTTCATGTACATATCTACCTCAAATACCTTATTATTATCTGTCCTGATGCCTTGTCACTTTACCATGTATTCATGTACATATCTACCTCAAATACCTTATTATTATCTGTCCTGATGCCTTGTCACTTTACCCTGTCTTCATGTACATATCTACCTCAAATACCTTACTATTATCTGTCCTGATGCCTTGTCACTTTACCCTGCCTTCATGTACATATCTACCTCAAATACCTTATTATTATCTGTCCTGATGCCTTGTCACTTTACCCTTTCTTCATGTACATATCTACCTCAAATACCTTACTATTATCTGTCCTGATGCCTAGTCACTTCACCATGCCTTCATATACAGTACCAGTCAAAAGTTTGGACAAACCTACTCATTCAAGGGTTTTTCTTTATTTTTACTATTTTCTACATTGTAAAATAATAGTGAAGACATAGAAACAATGAAATAACACATATGCTGAGTAAGCATTTCACGGTAAAGTCTACTCCTGTTGTATTCGGCGCATGTGACAAATAACATTTGATTTTATATACACTTGTTTTGTCTGGGGCAAGGTGGCACATTGATGTTCCACTGCTCTCCAGCGCAGCATACTCAACATACTGCACATGGACATTTATCAGAGAAAATGTGAAAGGGACATGGTCATACGGTACAGTATGTGGGTCCATTTCCCCGTAGAAACAGATGTCCTCTTCTCCTCTTGTTGGCCTCGCAGTAAAGCTGCCATTCTTTATTGTCTTCTGATTTGTTTACTGCCGTTCCAGTGTTCCGGGCCACAGCTGCCTATCCTCCCTGCCCACCTCACCTACAGTCAGTACTGTATATCCGCTCATGCCTGTGAGCTGGAGCCAGAGTAGAGCTCTCCGCCTAGCGCTGCTGCTGTTGCAGTCGTGTGCTGTGAAATTCCTATGTCAAAGAAAGTCCTCATTGACCCGCCCTCAACAAACACGCAGTGACAGTGTCCAGCCGAGCCCCAACAGAGCGCCGATTCAGCTCCCTGCAACTGGATCCCCCATCCCTGAGCCCGGGCTCCCGGCACACAGAGCCCCTCACAGTTCTCCCCTAGCAGGCAGGCAGGACTAGGCCTTTGCCTCAAATGGCACGCTATTCCCTATATAGTGCACTACTTTTGACAAGTTTTGGTCTCTGTAAAGGGAATAGGGTGCCATTTGGGACGCATCCCAGGAAGGGTGCACACCACCTTGAAAGAGCACTTCCCATGTACCTGTCTGAGCGTACATGTCAGATGGTAGATTTTGTTACTTCAAACTTTTATTTCGCAGACAAGGGAGGCAATGTCCTAGAAGTGGTAACAGAGCAGGCACAACAGATTAGACAGGTTTTGAGTGTTGAGGGGTTTTGTTTCAGCAACTGTAGGTCTGTGATGAGTGATAACTTACTGTAGGCCTACTGACAGAATATGTAACAGTGCATAGCCTATTTTAATGTTTCTCTATCCTGCCTCAGTTCAATGGGAGATCTCAGCCAACCACACCATCCATTTGATTCACGATCATTTTGCCAGTATTTCATGGAAAACATGAATGAACCCTAGTGGAATGAGTGGACAGCTACAGTAGCACGCAGCTCCAACAAATATGATGATACAGCAAAACCTGACTTTGTAAAAAGACCTAGAGGCTAGTTTATATATTAGGGTTTTATGAGTTGACTTTCCTCCACTCATCACACAACTGCCATGTTGGAACCCTTGTCTTTAACCATTGACAGGTGTGGACGACTCTGCATTTCATTCTTTATTCCAGACTAGAGGCGGATAACGGAAGCCAGCTGTCCCCTTATACGTTCATATTACAATAGATATTAGAAGTTCAGTGTCTGCAGGAAATTGGAGGATTTTCCTGTAGACTGGGAACTGTATACCCTAGCTGTCCATATGCATCACACGACATCCTATACCAGTCATGTATAGAATTTACAAGCAACATTTTGATGGATATACAATGTACAGTAAGTGATCTGAATAAGAGCAGGATTTTCTATGACCCATAACTTAAGTTATTATTAGAACAGTCCTCCCTCATTAAGACAGTGGATGAATCAAATGCATTATTATTTAAATATTGAGAAAATGTGGGCTACAGAGAGAAATAAAATAAAATAGAACCATTAGCAATACGGCATTAAAATATTAGAAGAAATATCCAAAGGATGATAAAGTATATATTTTTTTTATATGAGAACAAACAACATGGGTATGGATATTGTGGGAACATGTAGGTTTGAGCAAGTATGATGTCATTAATGTTTGTTGAACTGTATTACATCTGAGTTATTGATCTTTATTGATCTTTTTTCTTCATGTTGAAGGTCCCAGACAACTTCATGTCTAGTTTAGTGGATCCATGTCTGTGAAATATGAAGTTGTCTATTGTCTAAAAAAAAACAGACCTAGCAGTTGTTTCGTGTCAGGTTAGAAAGATAACGATGGAAAGTCTTGTATGATAAACACAGACACTTTTGTTTTTACTCCCTTGTCTTTGGGGAATTAAGCCCAGCTGAAAGCCTCTATCTGGACACAGCTGGATTCAATATGGGATCCCTTGACACACTGTTTACCCATTCTATACATTCAACCAGGAAATCTGGAGGAAATACCTATTCGTTTGTGGCAAATGACTCCCTTAGATTCGTAGTGAAAAGGTTTGGCATCTTACCTTACCTTGCGTTTGATGTATTAGGCCCAGCCTACATTGAGGATATTTATACTTGCACAGTATGTGATATAGTGAATGGATGACATGCATACAATTCAAATGAGAGTGGTTTAATGCCTTGCCATGACTTTTGAAACACAAACTTTCTCAGCTGCCCAAATAGAATTAAGACCATAGAAAAACAAGCGATACAATATAATAGTGTTATATTTAATTTTGTGGTGAAGACTTCCAAATAAGTGACCCGTGATGTCAGCTGGTCTGGAGAGTATCTATACAGTCCCATTTGGGTGGTATTTCAAGCATGTCAGATGTTGAGGAAGACTGGGTGGTATTTTAATAGATACTTGTGAGTGTGAAAAAGGGAAGGACAGTGTGCAGACCGACACCTGAGTAGGCAGTCAATGTGTGTGTGGTCATTGCTGTGAGGTCTAGGGGCTACGTACCAGGAAATGTGTTGAGATTGACAGAAGTAAATATGGCCAGACTTGACTCTAGGTAGTCTGTTTTTAATTGTATTAACAGTTAAAGAGACACCACTGTATTATACACTCAGTGGACAGTTTATTAGATACACCACCGCGTTCACGAAAATTGTTCGCTCATACAGACAGTGAGCCACGTGGCCGTGGCTTGCTGTATGAAGCAGGCAGACAGGCATCGAGGCCTTCAGTTAATGTTCAATTGATAGTTAGAATGGGCAAAACCAGTGACTTAAGCGACTTTGAGCGTGGTATGATCATCGGTGCCAGGTGCGCCAATTCAAGGATCTCTGAAACGGCCGGCCTCCTGGGCTTTTCACGCACGACACTGTCTAGGGTTTACTGAGAAAGATGCAACAAATAAAAACCATCCAGTCAGCGGCAGTCCTGTGGGCAACAACAGCTCGTTGATGAGAGAGATCGAAGGAGAATGACAAGAATTGTGCAAGCTAACAGGCAGGTCACAAACAGACAAATAACAGCACAGTATGTGCAGAACGGCTTCTCGGAAAGCACAACTCGTCCGTCCTCGTCACAGATGGGCTATTGCAGCAGATGAGCACACCAGGTTCCACTACTATCAGCTAAAAACAAGAACAAGCTGCTCCAGTTGGCACGTGATCACCAACACTGAACATTTGAGGAGTGGCAAAACATTGCCTGGTCCAAAGCATCACGGTTCAATCACTGATTTGGTGTAAGCAGCATAAGTCCATGGCCCCTCCTGCCTGGTGTCAACGGTACAGGCTGGTGGCAGTGGTGTAATGGTGTGGGGAATGTTTTCCTGGCACACGTTAGGTCCATTGATAACAATTGAGCAACGTTTGAACGCCACAGCGTATCTGAACATTGTTGCTGACCAGGTGCATCCGTTCATGGCTACAGGGGGGTCTGACCTGGACAGCATTAATGAGATTAATTGAGGGTAATGCCCTGTGGTAGACTAGCGTCCTATTCAGGGGGTGTACTTGTACATCAAGCTGCCTCACGCTACAGAAACAGGAGATGCTCCTATGCGCCACTTTACTTTTTTGTTTGTGCTGAAAAGTATGCAAGGATACTTCTTGTCAGCTGTGTAGAAACAAACCTGCTTCAAATAATTCAGTCGTGTAGTTGATATCGTTCCAAAAAGGGTTCTTTGAGAGAAGAGTGCCCACTATGTAAAGTGATGGGGAGGATGTCACACCTGAGAGGGTCGGACTGGGAGCTCTGAGGTTTTCCATCCCCCAGTCAGTCAGGTTCAAGGCCAGTCTACCTGTCTCTAAGACAACAGGAACACTGACAACTCACATGGTGTTAATCTGAAGGAGATGGAGGGGTGGGTGGGAGTGGGACCACAACCTTATTTAGTCCTAGACATATTTATTTACATTCAATGAACAAAACTGAACAAAAATATAAACGCTACATGCAAAAATGTCAATGATTTTACTGAGTTACAGTTCATATAAGAAAATCAGTCAATTGAAATAGGCCATATTCTATGGCCCACCCACTTGGGAGCCAGGCCCACCCACTGGGGAGCCAGGCCCAGCCAATCAGAATGAGTTTTTCCCCACAAAAGGGCTTTATTACAGACAGAAGTACTCCTCAGTTTCATCAGCTGTCCAGGTGGCTGGTCTCAGATGATCCCGCACGTGAAGAAGCCGGATGAAGAGGTCCTTGGCTGGCGTGGTTACACATGGTCTGCGGTTATGAGGCCGGTTGGACGTACTGTCAAGTTCTCTAAAACGATGTTGGAGGCAGCTTATGGTAGAGAACTTAACATTAAGATCTGGCAACAACTCTAGTGGACATTCCTGCAGTTAGCATGCCAATTGCACGTTCCATCAAAACTTGAGACATCTGTGGCATTGTGTTGTGTGACAAACTGCACATTTTAGAGTGGCCTTTTATTGTTCTCAGCACAAGGTGCACCTGTGTAATGATCATGCTGTTTAATCAGCTTCTTGATATGCCACATCTGTCAGGTGGATGGATTATATTGTCAAAGGAGAAATTCTCACTAACAGGGAGGCAAACAAATTTGTGCTCAACATTTGAGAGAAATAAGCTTTTTCTGTGTATGGAATATATCTGTGGTCTTTTATTTCAGCTCATGAAACATGGGACCAACACTTCACATGTTGAGTTAATTTTTTTGTTCATTATAGTTAATCAAGCTAACATGAATCACAGTGAGATCTCTAACATTATGTACTCTGTTCTATTCTGACAGGTACATTACTGTAATGAATACTCAGGGAGAAAAAGGTGTAGATTCATGCGCAGAGCGCGGCAGGCATTTATTTAGCCTTCGCAGAAGGCAGGAATCGTGATCACAGGCAGGCAATGGTCATACACAGGTAGGCAAACAGGCAGGTGAATTAAAACTAGGACTGAAGGCTATAACAGGTTCTCACAAACAAGCTAGGAAAAGGCTTAGTAGAGTCAAAATGAACAATTCCTCACAAAGGCACAAACAGAATGAACTGAACTAAACAAGGAGCTGATGAGACCATGTGAGTAACTAACACAGGTGAAATCAATGAACAAAAATGAAAGACAGGGCTACGTTCAAGAACACAAAGAAACAGGGCTACATTCAAGAACACAACGAAACAGAACACAAGGTTGACTGAGAAAATAAATACAGAACTCTAGTGTTCTAGTGTTTGGCACTGTTATGCAGTCAGTTAGAGGCTATTTAGAAATGCTTTCTGTCCCAGAACAAACCAACCCAACAGGTCAAATTATAAATGATATATATTTTTAAGGGGGTAGATCAGCTTTAATATTGCAGATAGATTGTAGCTTCCATCAGTGTAATTGTCTGCATTATTTCCAATTCTCCATATATTTTTGGGGTAAATACATATATTTATATATACAGTGCCTTCGGAAAGTATTCAGACCCCATTACTTTTTCCACATTTTGTTACAGTCTTATTCTAAAACGGATAAAAAATAAATAATTACTCATCAATCTATACACAATACCCCATAATGACAAAGCTAAAAACAATTTTTTAGAAATATTAAAATACAGAAATACCTTATTTACATAAGTATACAGACCCTTTGCGATGAGACTTGAAATTGAGCTCAGGTGCATCCTGTTTCCATTCATCATCCATGAGATGTTTCTACAACCTGATTGGAGTCCACCTGTGGTAAATTCAATTGATTGGACATGATTTGGAAAAACACACATCTGTCTATATACGGTCCCACAATTGACAGTGCACGTCAGAGCAAAAACCAAGCCATGAGGTCGAAGGAATTGTCCGTAGAGCTCCGAGACAGGATTGTGTCGAGGCACAGATCTGGGGAAGGGTACAAAGAAATGTCTGCAGTATTGAAGGTCCCCAAGAACACAGTGGCCTCCATCATTCTTAAATGGAAAAAGTTTGGAACTCCCAAGACTCTTCCTAGAGCTGGCTGCCCAGCCAAACTGAGAAATCGGGGGAGAAGGGCCTTGGTCAGGGAGGTGACCAAGAACCTGATGGTCATTCTGACAGAGCTCGAGAGTTCCTCTGTAGAGATGGGAGAATCTTCCAGAAGTATGGTAGAGTGAAGAGATTGGAGTTTGCCAAAAGGCACCTAAAGACTCTCAGACCTTGAGAAACAAGATTCTCTGGTCTCCATGTAACCAAGATTGAACTCTTCGCCTGAATGCCAAGCATTGCGTCTGGAGGAAACCTGGCACAATCCCTACAGCACAATCCAACACTCAGATATATTTTCCAAACGAAGCATTTGTGTTTAGTGAGTCCACCAGATCAGCGGCAGTTGGGATGACCAGGGATGTTCTCTTGATAAGTGTGTGAATTGGACCATTTTCCTGTCAAAATGTAACGAGTACTTTTGGGTGTCAGGGAAAATATACAGTGCCTTGCAAAAGTATTCATCCCCCTTGGTGTTTTTCCTATTTCGTTGCATTACAACCTGAAATTTAAGTGGATTTTTATTTGGATTTCATGTAATGGACATACACAAAATAGTCCAAATTTGTCACGTTCCTGACCTGTTTTCTGTTATTTTGTATGTGTTAGTCGGTCAGGGCGTGAGTTTGGGTGGGCAGTCTATGTTATGTGTTTCGTGTTGGTTAATGGGTGACCTGATATGGTTCTCAATTAGAGGCAGGTGGTTTTCATTTCCTCTGATTGAGAGCCATATTAAGGTAGGTGTTTTCACATTGTTTGTTGTGGGTGGTTGTTTCCTGTATCTGTGTTTGTTGCACCATACGGGACTGTATCGTTCGTTCGTTTTGTTTGTAGTCAGTACTGGTTCGTTCGTTCTTCGTTACGTGTAAGTTCGTAGTCCAGGTCTGTCTACTTCGTTTGTTGTTTTGTATTGTTGTTCAAGAGTTTTTCCGTCTTCGTCTGTTCCTTGTAATAAATAATATGTATAACTCCAACGCTGCATTTTGGTCGAATCCTTGCTACTCCTCTTCGGATGAAGAGAAGGAGGAAGCCCGTTACAGAACCACCCACCAAACCCGGACCAAGCAGCGGGACCACGAACAGTGGTCCACGAAACAAGGATTGCAGGATTTCTGGAGTTGGGAGGAAATCATAGAAGGAAAAGGACCATGGGCTAAGGTGGGAGTGAATCGCAGCTCTGGGGAGGAGAAGGAGGCAGCCACAGCCCAGGAGCGGAGATATGAAGGTACGCGGCTAGCACGGAAGCCCGGGAAGAAACCCCAAAAATTTCTTGGGGGGGGGCTAAGAGGTAGTGGGCCGAGGGCAGGTAGGAGACCTGCGCCCACTTCCCAGGCTAACCGTGGAGAGCGGGAGTACGGGCAGACACCGTGTTACGCAGTAGAGCGCACGGTGTCTCCTGTACGTGTTCATAGCCCGGTGCGGGTTATTCCACCTCCCCGCACTGGTAGGGCTAGATTGGGCATTGAGCCAAGTGCCATGAAGCCGGCTCTTCATATATGGCCTCCAGTACGTCTCCTTGGGCCGGCTTACATGGCACCAGCCTTACGCATGGTGTCCCCGGTTCGCCTTCATAGCCCGGTGCGGGTTATTCCACCTCCCCGCACTGGGCGGGCGACGGGGAGCATTCAACCAGGTAAGGTTGGGCAGGCTCGGTGCTCAAGGGAGCCAGTACGCCTGCACGGTCCGGTATTTCCGGCGCTACCCCCCCGCCCCAGCCCAGTACCACCAGTTTCGGCACCACGCACCAGGCTTCCAGTGCGTTTCCAGAGCCCTGTTCCTCCTCCACGCAATCTCCCTAGGGTGCGTGTCTCCAGCCCAGTGCCTCCAGTTCCGGCACCATGCACTAAGCCACCTGTGCATCTCCAGAGCCCGGTACACACTGTTCCTTCTCCCCGTACTCGTCCTGAGGTGCGTGTCCTTAGCCCGGTGCCTCCAGTTCCGGCACCACGCACCAGGCCTACAGTGCGCCTCATCCGGCCAGAGCCATCCGTCTGCCCAGTGCTATCTGAGCCATCCGTCTGCCCAGTGCCATCTGAGCCATCCGTCTCCCCAGCGCCATCTGAGCCATCCGTCTCCCCAGCGCCATCTGAGCCATCCGTCTCCCCAGCGCCATCTGAGCCATCCGTCTCCCCAGCGCCATCTGAGCCATCCGTCTCCCCAGCGCCATCTGAGCCATCCGTCTGCCCAGTGCCGTTAGAGCCGCCCGTCTGTCCCGAGCCGTCAGAGCCGTTAGTCAGTCAGGAGCCGCTAGAGCCATTCGTCAGTCAGGATCTGCCAGAGCCGCCAACCAGACAGGATCTGCCAGAGCCGCCAACCAGACAGGATCTGCCAGAGCCGCCAACCAGACAGGATCTGCCAGAGCCGCCAACCAGACAGGATCTGCCAGAGCCGCCAACCAGACAGGATCTGCCAGAGCCGCCAACCAGACAGGATCTGCCAGAGCCGTCAGCCAGCCATGACCAGCCAGAGCCGTCAGCCAGCCATGACCAGCCAGAGCCGTCAGCCAGCCATGACCAGCCAGAGCCGTCAGCCAGCCATGACCAGCCAGAGCCGTCAGCCAGCCATGACCAGCCAGAGCCGTCAGCCAGCCATGACCAGCCAGAGCCGTCAGCCAGCCATGACCAGCCAGAGCCGTCAGCCAGCCAGGATCCGCCAGAGCCAGCCAGCCAGGATCCGCCAGAGCCAGCCAGCCAAGATCCGCCAGAGCCAGCCAACCAGGATCCGCCAGAGCCAGCCATCCAGAACTGCCCCTCAGTCCAGAGCTGTCTCTCTGTCCGGAGCTGCCCTTCAGTCCGGAGTTGCCCCTCTATCCTGAGCTACCTCTCTATCCTGACCTACCTCTCTATCCTGACCTACCTCTCTGTCCTGAGCTACCTTATCCCGGTGCTGCCCCTTATCTCGACGGTACCCTTTAAATTAAGTGGGTGGAATAGGAGGGTGGTCATTCAGAGGGGAATACGGAAGCTGGGATTGACTATGGTGGGGTGGGGACCTCGCCCAGAGCCTGAGCCACCACCGTGGTCAGATGCCCACCCAGACCCTCCCCTAGACTTTTGGTGGTGCGTCCGGAGTACGCACCTTGAGGGGGGGGTTATGTCACGTTCCTGACCTGTTTTCTGTTATTTTGTATGTGTTAGTCGGTCAGGGCGTGAGTTTGGGTGGGCAGTCTATGTTATGTGTTTCGTGTTGGTTAATGGGTGACCTGATATGGTTCTCAATTAGAGGCAGGTGGTTTTCATTTCCTCTGATTGAGAGCCATATTAAGGTAGGTGTTTTCACATTGTTTGTTGTGGGTGGTTGTTTCCTGTATCTGTGTTTGTTGCACCATACGGGACTGTATCATTCGTTCGTTTTGTTTGTAGTCAGTACTGGTTCGTTCGTTCTTCGTTACGTGTAAGTTCGTAGTCCAGGTCTGTCTACTTCGTTTGTTGTTTTGTATTGTTGTTCAAGAGTTTTTCCGTCTTCGTCTGTTCCTTGTAATAAATAATATGTATAACTCCAACGCTGCATTTTGGTCGAATCCTTGCTACTCCTCTTCGGATGAAGAGAAGGAGGAAGCCCGTTACAAAATTGGTGAAGTGAAATGAAAAAAAATTCTAAAAATATAAAACTGAAAAGTGGTGCATGCATATGTTTCACTATGAATCCCCTAAATAACATCTGGTGCAACCAATTACTTTCAGAAGTCACATAATTAGGTAAATAATGTCCACCTGTTTGCAATCTAAGTGTCACATGATCTCAGTATATGTACACTTGTTCTGAAAGGCCCCAGAGTCTGCAACACCACTAAGCAAGCGGCACCATGAAGACCAAGGAGCTCTCCAAACAGGTCAGGGACAAGGTTGTGGAGAAGTACAGATCAGGGTTGAGTAAAAAAATTTTATCAGAAACTGTGAACATCCCACGGAGCACCATTAAATCCATTATTAACAAATGGAAAGAATATGGCATCACAACAAACCTGCCAAGAGAGGGCCGCCCACCAAAACTCACGAACCAGGCAAGAAGGGCATTAATCAGAGAGGCAACAAAGAGACCAAAGATAACCCTGCAGGAGCTGTAAAGCTCCACAGCGGAGATTGGAGTATCTGTCCATAGGACCACTTTAAGACGTACACTCCACAGAGCTGGGCTTTACGGAAGAGTGGCCAGATAAAATCCATTGCTTAAAGAAAAAAATGAGCAAATACGTTTAGTGTTCTCCAAAAGGCATGTGAGAGACTCCCCAAACATATGTAAGAAGGAACTCTGGTCAGATTAGACTTTTTGGCCATCAAGGAAAACGCTATGTCTGGCGCAAACCCAACACCTCGCATCACCCCGAGAACACCATCCCCACAGTGAAGCATGGTGGTGGCAGCATCATGCTGTGGGGATGTTTTTCGGCAGGGACTGGGAAACTGGTCAGAATTGAAGGAATGATGGATAGCGCTAAATACAGGGAAATTCTTGAGGGAAATATGTTTCAGTCTTCCAGAGATTTGAGACTGGGACGGAGGTTCACCTTCCAGCAGGACAATGACCCTAATCATACTGCTAAAGCACCAATCGAGTGGTTTAACTTCTCTTGGATAGGTGGCAGTATTTTCACGTCCGGATGAAAAGCGTGTCCAATGTAAACTGCCTGCTACTCAGGCCCAGAACCTAAGATATGCATATTATTAGTAGCTTTGGATGGAAAACACTCTGAAGTTTCTAAAACTGTTTGAATCATGTCTGTGAGTATAACATAACTTCTTTGACAGGCGAAACCCCGAGGACTAACCATTTTGATTTTTGTTGTTGTTGAGGTCACTCTCTTTTCAATGGGTTTTCATTGGGAATCCAGATTTCTAAGGGACCTTCTTGCAGTTCTTATCGCTTCCACGGGATGTCAACAGTCTTTTGAAATTGGTTGAGGTTTTTCCTTTGAGAAATGAAGATGTAAAACTGTTCAGAATGAAGGTAGAGGGAAGTGTACTCTTTGTCAGAGGCGCGTGACCTGAAAGCACGCTCCACATTGTTTTCCTCCGGTACTGAACACAGTATATCCCGTCTTCAATTGTATCGATTATTTACGTAAAAAAAGACCTAAAGTTGTATTACAAAAGTAGTTTGAAATGTTTGGACAAAGCTTACAGGTATCTTTTGAGATATTTTGTAGTCACGTTGTGCAAGTTGGAACCTGTGTTTTTCTGGATCAAACGCGCCAAATAAACCAAATAAATTGACATTTTGGATATATATCGACGGAATTCATCGAACAAAAGGACCATTTGTGATGTTTATGGGACATATTGGAGTGCCAACAGAAGAAGCTCATCAAAAGTAAGGCATGAATTATATTTTTATTTCTGCGTTTGTGTCACGCCTGGAGGGTTGAAATATGATCGTCGTGTGTTTGTTTGCTTGGGTGCTATCCTCAGATAATAGCATCGTTGGCTTTCGTCGTAAAGCATTTTTGAAATCTGACACGTTGGCTGGATTCACAACAAGTGTAGCTTTACTTTGTATATTGGTATATTGAATGTGTGATTTCATCAAAGTTTAATTTTTATAGTAATTTATTTGAATTTGGCGCTGTGCATTTTCACTGGATGTTGGCCAGTTGGGACGCTAGCGTCCCACATATCCCAGAGAGGTTAAGGGGAAACATTTACATTTCTTGGAATGGCGTAGTCAAAGCCCAGACCTCAAACCAATTGAGAAATTGTGGTATGACTTAAAGATTGCTGTACACCAGCGGAACCCATTCAACTTGAAGGAGCTGGAGCAGTTTTTCCTTGAAGAATCGTCAAAAATCTCAGTGGCTAAATGTGCCAAGCTTATAGAGACATACCCCAAGAGTCTTGCAGCTGTAATTGCTGCAAAAGGTGGATCTACAAAGTATTGACTTTGGGGATGGGGGGGTGAATAGTTATGCACGCTCAAGTTTTCTGTTTTTGTTGTCTTATTTCCTGTTTGTTTCACAAAAAAATATGTTGCATCTTCAAAGTGGTAGGCATGTTGTGTAAATCAAATGATACAAACCTCCAAAAAAATATATTTTAATTCCAGGTTGTAAGGCAATAAAATAGGAAAAATGCCAAGGGTGTGAATACTTTTGCAAACCACTGTATGGAGTAAAAAGTACATTATTTTCTTTAGGAATGTAGGAATTAAGAATGTATAATATTAATAGTAAAGTACAGATACCCCCCCAAAACTACTTAAGTAATACTTTTAAAGTATTTTTACTTAAGTACTTTACACCACTGGCGCTCAGGACCTCAGACTGGGCGAAGGTTCACCTTCCAACAGACAACGATCCTAAGCACACAGCCAAGACAACACAGGAGTGGCTTCGGGACAAGTCTCTGAATGTCCTTGAGTGGCCCAGTCAGAGCCCGGACTTGAACCCGATCGAACATCTCTGGAGAGACCTGAAAATAGCTGTGCAGCGACACTCCCCATCCAACCTGACAGAGCTTGATAGGATCTGCTGAGAAGAATTGGAGAAACTCCCCAAATACAAGTGTGCCATGCTTGTAGCATCATACCCAAGAACACTCAAGGCTTTAATCACTGCCAAAGGTGCTTCAACAAAGTACTGAGTAAACTCTGAATACTTATGTAAATGTGATATTTCCAGTTTTTGTTTTGTAAAATTTGCAAATATTTCTAAAAAACAGTTTTTTCTTTGTCATTATGGGGTATAGTGTGTAGATTGATAAGGGTAGAACAAATTTAAAGACAAGAGGTCTGAACACTTTCCGAATGCACTGTTTGCTGTGTTTTATCTCTGCCGTGTTGATTGAGTACTTTTGTGTTCCCGTTCCTTATATTTGAATATGTGTTATTTAGCTAATTATCCTTTCATCTAATGCTGTCTTATCAATTTATGAAATACTATAAATGGAAAGTCTAAAACGAATAATTTTCCAACATGCCCTGTCTACAATGGTGTAGTGTAGTTTACTTCTTTAACAATTGTTGTATTTTAATGAAGTTGTTTGTCATGATGATAGCAACGCTTACACCTCGTTGTGTGAAGTGTTTCGTCCTAGATGTATTTCATTTTTGTAAGTCTCTAGGTGTGTCTCACAAGGAGAGATTTGAACCACCCTTGTCTATTAGTGGTCTGAGTCTTCAGTAGTTGAACTTCATTTTAAAAATCCTACAAGTTAGGAAGGTAAATCAAGTATTTATAGGTATACATTCGGTGGGGTGTGAATGCTTTAATCTCAGATTCAATTATATGAGTTCCTATTCTATATGTAAGTACCTGTTCTGATCTAAACAAATGTGAGACTAAGTAATTAGTTGCACAGTACATGACCGTCAAATAATGTTAGATAAGACTATTCAAATGTTGATATTAATATGCTAATGTTATGGCACTTCTTCAAGGTCGGTTTCAGTTGCCATGATAGCTAGCTAGTGATGTCTTGCTCCATGTAGCTTTTGGAGAGACAGAGGAAATATGTAACTGCCAAGTCGTAGAGGCATTACTGTGGGGACATTTTATGTGCAGATCAAACACTGATGAATATCCCATATTGAAATCATGCTCTTTTTGGACAAATGTCAAACAGCAGCATGAGCCATTGTTCATGGAACTTGCCGGTGCCCTAGACATGTTCCAGTCAGATTACCAGGGGACTGGTGAATAGAAAATAAATGGCACTGGCATACAAACTTCCAATAACCCATATCCGGGAGTGGGACATGCCTCATTTGCAGTAATAAAATAAAATAATTCCATTGAGGGATTCTCTCGATATGATGCCAAAATCTCAGAATGTCTTGGTTTTGCTCTAACTGACCATTGAATTTCAAACCTGAAGCCAAGCAGAGAATGGCTCATTTTTCATGATGTGTAATAGATTTTCTATTTTTGTTGGTTTTACTGCAGCCCAACATGCGTCATCATGTGGCTTCTCTACACAGAGCATGAGCCTTTCTATAAATCTCTCCAAGATTCCTCCATCCTGCCCCAACCAGAGCTTTTGTTCCTCCCCAGCCTGGAGCTTTGGTGGTGGGCCGCCCAGCAGACCGACAGCCCTGCCGACGGGGCCTTAGAGAAGTCTCACTGTAATGCTACATCTCACAGATATATAGCTAGCTCCCTTTTTGTAATCCCCAGCCAAGGCTTAGCTTGTCCACAGCCATCCTCTAGCTATTCTATGCTGACTGAGCCAGTTATGGGACAGCTTTAGTGCAGCTGCTCTCTCTCCATTACTGTACATCTCACATTCTGGAGATAGATCATCCTCCTTGGGGTGGTGAGGAGGATGATGATCATGATGAATAGAGAAGGTCATTACTTTTTTGGGAGGTGGAATTGTGCGTTCAAGACAACTGGGAACTCGTGGGGAAAAAACGAGCTCAGATTGGGAAAAAATGTGATGTCAGTGATCTTCAATTCGGAGAAGTCGGAGCTCTAGAATGAGACCCAAGTTTCCAACTTGAAATTACAAATTGGATGACCGTTCAAACCAGTTTGTCCCAGTCGGAGCTTGTTTTTTTCCAAGTTCCCAGTTGTCTTCAACGCACTGGAGTCGGAGGTCGGAGATTTCTTAGTTCTCCGTTCCGAGTTGTCTTGAACGCACCGGAAGAGTTCTGTCATATCAGCATAAACTACAGTCCCTGGTTCAAATCCAGGCTGTATCACATCCGGCCATTATTGGGAGTCCCATAGGGCGGCACACAATTGGCCCAGCGTCGTCCAGGTTTGGCCGGGGTAGGCCGTCATTGTAAATAAGAATTTGTTCTTAACTGACTTGCCCAGTTAAATAAAGGTTAAATAAAATAAAATATTTAATACAAAAATAACGGCCAAGCTGGCGTTAGCACTGGCTCTGCTGGCTCCTCACGACACTTGTTAAACAAATATTTAAAGTTGAAAATAAATAACCTGCATTCGTCAAGCAATGCCAGTAAGTAACATCTGGCTCAGACCAGAAAAAACTAATTAGGTTGGTGTACGTGTAGAGCCGGTACGGCATGAACCCAAACGGACCCGACAGAGGCTCTGCTGTTCGGCCACAGATACTGGTCTATACACCACCCCAGCCCTCTGTACACACAAACACACTGACTGGGTCTTTAAATGGAGGGAGAGAGACCATGTCTACAGTACAGTACAGTACACACACACACACACACACACACACACACACACACACACACACACACACACACACACACACACACACACACACACACACACACACACACACACACACACACACACACACACACACACACACACACACACAGAGCCCTCATGGTTCAGAGGGAGGGCTGACCCTCAGTAGCCACACTGGGCACAGGTCGTCCTACCATTTGTTTTTGGTGCTGATGTGAATGGGATGGTTGTCTGAAGAAGTTGGTAGATTCTATTAACCACACTGTGAAATAACCCACAGTAGGCCACTGGACAGTCCCATTATTATGTCTGTCTTTTATTGAGTGTTTGATAGCATCTCAGAGTTTATAGTTCACAGGTTAAAGAGATTGAACACGATCTTTAGCACTTACAAATTCATAACACGTTGAACGAAGTGCAGGACATATATAATTTTTTTGCAAGATGCCATATACAGTATCAAATCAAATCAAATCGCACCGGTACCGCTTGCCATGTGGTAGCAGAGAGAACAGTCATTGACTTGGGTGACTGGAGTCTTTGACAATTTTTTTGGGCTTTCCTTGATGCCACGAATTGGCTACCAAGAGTGTTATCACACAGTCGTCCAAAACAGCTGATGCTCTCATGCATGCTTCAGTGTTGCTTGCCTCGAAGTGAGCATAAAAGGCATTTAGCTCATCTGGTAGGCTCGCGTCACTGGGCAGCTTGTGGCTGGGTTTCCCTTTGTAGATGTCTGCCACATCTGACGAGCGTCAGAGCCGGTGTAGTAGGATTCAATCTTGTATTCACGCTTTGCCTGTTTGATTTTTCGTCTGAGGGCATAGCGGGATTTCTTATAAGCATCCGTAGTGTCCCGTTCCTAGTGTCCCGCTCCTTGAAAGCAGCAGCTCTAGCCTTTAGCTCGATGCGGATTTTGCCTGTAATCCATGGCTCCTGGTTAGGATATGTACCTACGGTCACTGTTGGGACGACATCGTCAATGCACTTATTGATGAAGCCGATGACTGAGGTGGTATACTCCTCAATGCCACTGGATGAATCCCGGAACATATTCCAGTCTGTGATTGCAAAACAGTCCTGTAGCATAGCATCCGCTTCAGCTGACCACTTCCGTATTGAGCAAGTCACTGGTATTTCCTGCTTTAGTTTTTGCTTGTAAGTCGGAATCAGGACGATAGAATTATTGTCAGATTTGCCAAATGGAGGGCGAGGGAGAGCTTTGTATGGGTCTCTGTGTGTGGAGTAAAGGAGGTCATATGACATGCTTTTTTTCTACATCTTTTCTTCACGCAAATGATGGGGATTTGGGCCCGTTCCCGAGAAAGCAGTATATCCTTCGCGTCAGACTCATTAAAGAAAAAATCTTCTGTCCAGTTCGAGGTGAGTAATCGCTGTTCTGATGTCCAGAAGTTCGGTCAAAAGAGACGGTAGCAGCAACATTATGTACAAAAGAAGTTACAAACAACGTAAAAAAATGAACAAAATAGCACAGTTGATTAGGAGCCCATAAAACGGCAGCCATCCCCTCCTGCGCCACTATAATACTTTATGGATGACGGTGTACAACATTTTTCACGTTTTGGCTCGTCAGTTCTGCTTTCAAAACTACTGGCTGAAATTATACAAAACCTCTGTAGCATTACTTTAAGAGAATATTATAATGACTGGAATAAACCATTCTGAAACCTGTCTCAATCAGTTTGCTGACATGTCTGTGTTTTACTACTGTAAGCCTACTGTACAGTAATGTGTATTTCACTATGGGCAGAAACTCTCACCTGCTGCCCAGACAGACATCCACACATTGACAAAAGAGGTGTGACTACGTGGCAGCTCAGACGTAAGCATGACAGGTCAGGAGGATCCACAGACAAAGAGGTACAGAGAGAGAGACCAGAGTGTGTGAGTGAGACTGACTGACTGGGACGTCAGTGTTTTAGTCAGAGCACAGACAACCTTTTATGTGTCCAAAAACTGAAGCTAAATATTGAGTCAGTGACTCACTCAACCTGCCATTTCAAACTAAAATAAATGGTGAATCACTTGATGGTACCCTATGTTGAGAGTGATCCGTCACTGTTTATAAAAAGGAATCCATGTTTTGCTTGTGCCAGAAAGATACCTACACAGACGATACATTTGTATGTTCTTTCTGTTTTACTTCACGTGTATATGAAAGTCCAAATTCTGTATCACATACCTTTAATCAAAGTCCAAATATTGTATTTCATATACAGTACCTTCATATACAGTATAGACATTGTACAGTAACAAGCATTGAAAAGGAAAATCTTTACTTCCCACCCTTAAAAAAATACACGTTGAGCTTAAATTTTAACATGTGAAACCATATTTTCACATGTATTAAGGTGGTGTTATCATGTTAACTCAACATTTAATACATGTGAAAATATGGTTTGACATGTATTAAATGTTGAGTTCAAATGATTACACCACCTTTTCACATGTGAGAAGACAAACATGTTTTCAGCTCACGTGAATTGCATTTGCACATGAAAATTTGCGGTTTACAGCACATGTGAAAATCTCAGTTGCAATTTCACATGTAAGAAAACTCCATGTGAAAATCTCACTGTCACATGTGGAATTGCAAGTTCCCATGTGAAAAAAAGTCACATGTGAAAATCAACTTTGCAGTTTCACATGTAAGAATACTCCACATGTCATGTCTGTTTTTCCGACGTGACATTTTTTGTCACGTGTCTGAAAATCATGTGTCTGACTCGTGAAAATGAAATATATGTTTTCTTTTAAACATATGATTTGTTCACACTTGTCCGAAAACCACATGTTTGGGGGGGTGGAAGCATATGTGTAAATGGTTTGAAGATGGAAGTTCTATTGTCGGACCCTGAGAACCTTGTAACATTACAGTTTTCAGCAGGAAGAGAGAGAGCAGTTGAAAGAACCTTGTAACACTACAGTATTCGTTTCAGTGCTGATTTAGATAACATTGGCGTGGAGACAATGGGGGTCACTGATCTGGGTCCAGCTGTAACAGAGAGGTCTGATGTTCTTATCTTTAAATCAGCGGAGTATAGTCCTGCTCCTTGTTGGCCAGGCTGATTTAACAATAACAAAACCATGTTAATGCATTGGAGCGAGACAGTCATTTTATTCAGTCGTAATAGGGCACCACTTTCTCTTAACCATTATTCAATCAACTGTACCTGGAGTTTGGAAGGAATTTGACGATTAAGGTAAAAACAGTAAGCTTTGCAGGTTAGAGCACAAACGTATTTGACTAGGCCCCTGAAATGCCACTATGGAAATGGTTCAGAAATGAACAAGAGACTGATCTTTTGGTTTTTCAATCAAATAGATCCAATATATGAAGAGTTATACAGAACTGAAATGAAATATCCCAATGAAGATACAAGATGTACAGTGTGTCACGACTGAAAGAGTATGACGTGACAACAAAAACAAGACAACGCACATTCGAAAATGATTTACACCTAACTGTCTCATATGGCTGAAATTCTCAGCTAGGCTCTTTAATCTTCAGGTGCACCAGTCAGTCAGTCTCATCCATCCGTCTGTCAGCCCACAGAGAGGCTCAGAGAGGAAGGATGTCGAAATTGGTTTCAGAAGCTTGGAGGAATGGAGGGATTGGTGTCAGCACAGCAACTATTGGCAGCAGTCCTGACCCTGGAGGTAATCACCACGACGACAAGCTTTCATCAGAAGAATACAGTTCATTTACAGTTATTCTCAGAATGTCAGTTGGTCCAAAGAAACAATGCCATCCTCAATACCTGTGCCAAAACACTATCTCTTTCTCACTTTCTCTCTCTCTCTCTCTCATACGTTGTTTTCGTATGATTCTGAATGGAAGTATTATATAACTTGTTTGGTTTAGTTGTTAGTAATCCTTTTTGATTTGAAAAAGGCTTGTTTTCTTGTACATTTCAGATAAAACTGAGGATAGAAGGTAAAGTATTACAAAAGACAGTAAACGGTTCAACGTAGACATTAAACAGCAAACAGTTTGTGCCCTGGGAAGAACGTTTAGTAAGTTTATATTTACCTTGTGTCAATTACTCTCAAAGATCCCCTAAAAGTAGTAGTTATTTGGTCATTATTTAGTAATGACCATTTTAAAGTGTAATTTTGAGGAAAATACCATGTAAGTCTATAAAATAAATCATTTTCTTCAAAAAAAAAATCGAAACATGTGCCCCTCCCACACATAAGTGAGTTTTTCCCTTTAAGGCTTGAGTCACATAGAATGAAAGCATTGTGCCTTTTTTCCGTAAAGAAATGGTATCTGCGCCATTAGCTTATTTTGGGGCTAAATCTCAGCATTACAGTGCCTTTATGTTCCCAGTATCCACCCTTTGATTTGACTCTGACAGAATGGTGACTTTGTGTGTTTTAAATGAGCCCACCTTCAGTCCACCTGTGCATTTCCTGTTGAAGCCAAACATTCTGCATCTTGGAAGATCTCCCTGCCCTCCTCTCTCTCTCTCTCTCTCTCTCTCTCTCTCTCTCTCTCTCTCTCTCTCTCCCTCCCTCCTTCTCTCTCTCCTTCTCTCTCTCTCTCTATCTCTCTCCCTCCCTCCTTCTCTCTCTCTCCTTCTCTCTCTCTCTCTCTCTCTCTCTCTCTCTCTCTCCCTCCTCTCTCTCCCTCCCTCCTTCTCTCTCTCTCTCTCTCTCTTTCTCTCTCTCTCTCTCTTTCACTTCAATCAGTGTAGATGAAGGGGAGGAGATGAATTGTTAAGCCTTGAGACAATTGAGACATGGATTGTGTATGTGTTGCCATTCAGAGGTTGAATAGGCATGACAAAAGATTTAAGTGTAGGGCTGCCAACTTTGAAGAAAGTTTGGAGTGAGATTTGCTATGTGAATTTCATTGCCCCCTGGAACAACACCTAAATGGGAAATGAACAGGGTGGAAAATGTAAAAATAAAAACCACAGGTCATGTACCGGCCGTTGCTGGAAGAAGACCAATGTGCAGCGTGATGAGTGTACATTTTCCTTTTTATTTCAACAGAACAACAAACGAAAAACAACCGTGAAGCTTACAGGGCATTAGTGCCACAAACAAAGTTAACTACCCACACTGAAAGGAGGGAAAAAGGGCTACCTAAGTATGATTCCCAATCAGAGACAACGATAGACAGCTGTCCCTGATTGAGAACCATACCCGGCCAAAACATTGAAATAAAGAAACATAGAAAACAAAACATAGAATGCCCACCCCAAATCACACCCTGACCAAACCAAATAGAGACATAAAAAGGCTCTCTAAGGTCAGGGCGTGACAGGTCAGGTGTATTTAGAATGCTTTGAACATTAAATAAACACAGAAAATTCGAGACTTTGTTGCTTTGAGATTTTTGGGGTATTAAATGTAAAGTATGCAAATATTTTTTGGAACATAATTGTTTTGGGGTGGTTTGACACTTTATTCAGACAATAATTTAATGAAATAGGGATACAGGCAAATGCTAGAAACAGTGGGAAGGTTGGAAGCAGTGATTGATCAAGGCTCTCAGGTGGAAAGTTGTATGCAACATGTGCCGCAATTGTTACCACTACAACAAGTCTCTGTACAGGAAATTTTTATATTAATGGTTGATGGCAATGGTTTGCAGATTACCAGTCTCCTTGTCCATAGACTACTTTCAAGATAAGGACACAAACATTTGGTATTTTGTCATTTGGGGGTGAACTATCTCTTTAAAATAGGGCTGGAAGAAAATCCTGCTAGCTGTCCAGGAGTGTTGGCCACCCCTGAGGTATGTTTCCCAAGTGCTGGGTGTTTGAAAATGTTTTTGTTATAACTATTAGTTACTAAAAATGTCCCAACCTTCAAGAAAAATCTAATGAATATCAATATTCAGGTGGTTTATATATTAGGAAAGTTTCCTAATGTTTGGTATACTCAGTCTGTTCTCTTCATTATAAGCTTTTCTTTACTTCTGTATTTTTTTAAATCAAATATATAATAATGTTTAACATTCGATTTTATTAGGAAGCACTGTTTAATAGTATAGTAGTAGTTACTACTACCACTTGTTAATGTTTGCATCACTATGGTTACCAAGAGATGGAAATTCCTGCAAACAAAATATTCCAGGGGAATACTAAACTCAACAAGGAGGGATAAGTGTGTTCCTGAGGGCAGTGTTTGTGCGTAAGTCAGGGTGGGGAGAAAATAACACAAGGTAAACGTACCTGGCCTAACCGCAGGCGGAGGGAAGAAAGACTTACTTTATGGGGCTTTTTCTCTGAAGACTCATCCAGACCATAAAGTAGCCTAGCAAAATCAAAACACCCCTCCTACCTGCTGGGCTGAACGGCCATGTCCCTGAGCTCAACAAAGATATTTAAATCAGGGGTAGGACCTCCGTGTGTGTTGGCCAAGAGCCTCAAATGTTTTTTTTCTTCAGTTTTCTTCCACTGACCTCCAAATTACACTGAACTCACATCGAGATGATTTGACAGAGCTGTGAGAAGTAATTTATTAACAGTGAAGAATAGTCAAGTCTCGTGTAGCTAGACACGTGATCTTGTGTAGGAATAATCAGACAAATCCATATTATTTTGTCCTTTACATAACATCTCTTTTGACTATTCCTCTTGTGCATTGGGTCTACCCTTTCCTTGTTCATGATTTCGGATAAGTTACATTTCCATAATGTGTTAAAAAATATGGGGTCAGATGTCTCAGTGGAACTGTGTCCTACAGAGCAGTGCCTCTATGATGTAATTTCTAGCTAAAATAGCATCCCTCTCTGTTTGAGCCGGGTGTTTGAGAAGGCTAACTAGCTAGATGCATAAGCAGTTTAGCAGTTTAGCAGTTACACCGGTGGGCCCCGGTGGCAGAAAATTACTAAACCAAAACCTTACCTTTACTTGGAAGAGTTCCAGTGTTGGATAGCCACAGCCAGCTAGCTAACATAGCATCCCTCTCAGTTGAGCCGGGTGTTTGAGTAGGCTAAACTAGCTAGCTGCATTTGCTTGCTAAGTGAAAGTGAGATTTTTTTTAAATACAACCAAATATCTCTCTCTCACTTTCCCTTAATTTTGGAAGAAATTAATTTATTAAATACTGTTCAACTATTGTCTTTCTCTGCAACGCAGCGTTAGCTAGCTGTAGCTTATGCTTTCAGTACTAGATTAATTCTCTGATCCTTTGATTGGGTGGACAACATGCCAGTTTATGCTGCAAGAGGTCTGATGGTTAGAGGATGTCCTCCGGAAGTTGTCATAATCACTGTGTAAGTCTATGGAAGGGCATGAGAACCATGAGTCTCTTAGGTTTTGTATTGAAGTCAATGTACCCAGAGGAGGATGGAAGTTAGCTGTCCTCCAGCTACTCCATGGTGCTACCCTACAGAGTGCTGTTGAGGCTACTGTAGACCTTCATTGCAAAACAGTGTGTTTTAATCAATTATTTGGTGACATGAATATATTTAGTATAGTTTTATCTAAAAAGAATAACTTTTTTAAATGTTTCACTACTTGGATTTTTATGAAATTCACTGAGGATGATCCTCCCCTTCTTCCTCTAAAGAGCCTCCAGTGTACATCCATAAGTGAAGCAATAGTAGCTAAAGCTATGACATTTTTACCAGATGTCACGTTCGTCGTAACGAGGAGACCAAGGCGCAGCGTGGTAAGCGTACATACTTCTTTAATGAAAGAACGAACACTGAACAAAACTAACAAAACAACAAAACGAACCGTGAAGCATATATGAGAAGTGCAGACAGGCAACTAAACATAGAATAAGAACCCACAAACTACCCAAGGAGTATGGCTACCTAAATATGGTTCCCAATCAGAGACAACGATAAACAGCTGCTTCTGATTGAGAACCAATCTAGGCAACCATAGACATATAAACACCTAGACTTACAAAAACCCCTATACATACAAAAACCCCTAGACAATACAAAAACTAAACAAACCACCCTCGTCACACCCTGACCTAACCAAAAATAATAAAGAAAACAAAGATAACTAAGGTCAGGGCGTGACACCAGAACTAAACATTAAAGGCTTTGTGACAGTGACGCCCTAGGGCTTGGCCCAAAGCAGGTCCAGCAGATCTTCTTAGGAGATATGGAGCCTACACTTGTTCAGATCATTGGCTTTCAAAAAGTAAACTTCATTCACAATGTGTTTTGAATGACTTTGATTAGTCCTAAGGTCATAAACTTTCCCAGAACTTGGAGGGGGATCACTGCTTTCAATTTATGTATAAAAGAGAGATACAAGGATTTTCCATCCAGGACACTAAAGATGTAAGAATAAGAGATTTTAGCTGGAAGTAAACAACAAAGGCTTTGTGTATGTCACCAACAGCACTCTTTTGTCCTGGGGTTTAGCCGCCAGCAGGTCCAAGAGGATGTGGACCCCACGGGGTTCGAGGTGGATGAGGAGTGGGACCTCTGGCGGGGCTCCTCTTCAGGGCCGCGGCCAGGTAAAGTAGGAGGGCCTCCGTCAGGCCTGTGTTCTTCAGCACCAACTGTTCCACCTCATCAGACGTGTTCAGCACATGCATCATGGCATACAACTATACAGAGACAACAGCGAGAAGTAGTCAAACTTTAATATTTAGACCAGGAGTGTCAAATTCAATTTCTGGAGGGCAGTGTGTCTGCGGGTTTTCGCTCCTCCCTTGTACCTGATTGATGAATTAAAGTCACTGATTAATTAGGAACTCCCCTCACCTGGTTGACTAGGTCTTAATTGAACATGAATTGAAAGGAAATCATTTAAAAAACAATCTGACACATGGCCTTTGAGTTTTATACCCCTGATTGATTTAGACAAATGTTTCAGGTTGTTTTTAATGAGAGAATAAGCAGGTTGTCATGGTGTCCAGCTAGAAACAGACAGTGGAAGAAGAGAGATTGAGAGATAACTCTTTTGTTTAGATAAAAGTTGTCTAAGCTGTGTGACTAGTCAGACATATTGCAGTTTGATCAGTCAGAGGTTTATTTTTACAGGGGTGAAAAACTAATTGTCATACTTGAGTAAATGTAAAGATATCTTAATAGAAAATGACTCAAGTAAAAGTGAGTCACCCAGTAAAATACTACTTGAGTAAAAGTCGAAAAGTATTTGGTATTTTTTAAATATACTTAAGTATCAAAATTAAAAGTAAAAATAATTTCAAAGTCCTTATATTAAATTGGAAGTGGAATTTTTCAACCGGTTATATCAGGTAAACATATGACGGACGCCGCTGAACCAAACACTCCTTTATCATCTGAGGGTGATGATGAGCTATGCGCCTGTCGACACCACAGTAACAGTCCCAGAATGCTCTTTGTCAAACTGTACTGTATTCAGCTTGATGTCATTATGGGGTGTTGTGCAATCGGGCAGTTCCTTCCAAAGGGCAGCTTCTAATTAAACAATAAGGCCTGAGGGGCTGCGGTATATTTAGCATCAGGGACCCAAACTACCGAGTTTATAATTGTTTTTCTATACCTCTTCCCAACCAATCAGCAACATTTTTGTTGTTGTTGCTTTTTCCATTGTGTTTCGGGATCACACAAAATCACAATAATCTATTCACTGGTTAGTTGGATGGAAGGGAAAAGGGGTTGAATATTTAAATCCTGTTGTAAAACACACTTGAAATCAATCTTAATTCAGAAAGCCATTGATATAAGGTATATATTCTGGCATTAATATGTGTATTATGTAAATCAGTTACAGTTTTCTGGGGGTATCCCGGCCCGTACTGAGCCATGGTTTCTTCACTCACTGTTGAACCAGTTCTGTTTGTTTGGGCTCAGGTCCAACCCAGTGCTCATTTCCACACATTCTTAATAGAAGTCCTTCAGTCTTTCCCCTTATCTGCTTTTCCCATTTGAACACAGATCCTTTTTCTTTTTCTGCTTACTCAGAGCTTCCTCATCCTGCAAAGAATCTTTAGAAAGCAAAATTCATTCCAACTTTTTTTCAATCTCACAAAGTACATATAAATGAAAATAGCTCCTTAAAGATTAACGACAGGTCATCTGCAATATTAACTTCATAGTAGAGTAGCATGATGTCAGACTCTTCTGCCTAACTGGAAGGAAGAATCACACACAACGCACACACACACACACACACACACACACACACACACACACACACACACACACACACACACACACACACACACACACACACACACACACACACACACACACACACACACACATACACACACACACACACAGGTGGTAAAAACAGTAAAATGATACTCACCAGGGACTTTGGCTCTGTTATTAGACTCCTGATGGTCGTTCTGTGGGGTCTTCTTAAAATCTCTGGTATTTTTCTGGTGCATTTTGTGCTGAGGGGTAGACGAGGGCAGGTCTGTGACCCCTGACTTCTGTGACCCCACTGACCCCTTGCTTTTTTCTCTCTTATTGGCCAGGGCCTTGCTGTCCTCTCTCTTATTGGCCAGGCCAGGGCGCTGCTTTCTTCTCTCTTATTGGCTGGGGCCTTGCTGTCCTCAATCTGACTTGAACGGCTCTTGCGTCATTTGAGCTTCCCTAGCTTCCCGTTCTCTTTCACAGCACGGTCTTCGCTGTCTGTGGACCCGGCTGCCATTGCGCCCATCCTCCAGGTGTTCCCTGGTCCTCCTCCTCACAGTCTTCTCTTGGCTTCTGGTTTTTCTTGGAGGAACAAATGAGAGGATGGACACGACTCCACCATGATGCCTGCACAGAAGACAATTAACTTAAATGGCAAGATATCCAATTCATTCATACCCATAACATGCTACTAAACCAATAAAATACATCATACAAATGAATGTGCAATTCATTTGTAAATCAATTTCAACAAGCATTGTTTCTGAAATAACCTACTGTATGCTAAAACAGAGACTCCTGAGAGGCAGAGTTTTATGTGTCCTGTGTTTTGTTTCTGAAAGCATGACTATGCAGAACATTAAAAACAGGAATTGTAACATTTCCCCCCAAAATGTTTGATGAATGAGTTTAGGAAAGTTGTTGCCTTGTAGACAGTCCTTTATTTCCTTGCTTTATACCATTGCCAGGGTTCTGGTCTGGATGCAGACTGAGGTTCTCTTGTGTGCCATTGTTCAGCTGTTGCCAGGAGCTGTATGGGTTTTGGAGACTTTTACATCTGAAAAGGATGAAAAATACACTTTGATCATGACTTTCCACAGTAGGTCAGTCAATGGGAACATAGTGGGTGAAGTCATTGCTCAATGTCATGAGACATTAACATGGATTTAGTTTTCTGTCAGTCAGTATTCAGGTTTTTATAGTAAACATAAAACATTAAAAGCCATGGTTTTGGTTTGGGGTGACATTGATGTGTGTAGGCTAGAGGTTATTAAGCCGATATTTATTTTTCAGATAATAGGCCTTAAAGTCCCTAAAAAATACATTTCAGCTATTTTTTGTAAAAATTGTGTCACGCATTGACTTTTGTTATATTTGCTTTCTTTATTATTTGGTTAGGGCAGGGTGTGACAAGGGGTGGTTTGTTTAGTTTTTGTATTGTCTAGGGTTTTTCCTTGTCTAGGGTTTTTTGTTATCTATGGGGATTTTGTATTGTCTAGGTATTGTAGGTTTATGGTGGCCTGAGTGGGTTCCCAATCAGAGACAGCTGTTTATTGTTGTCTCTGATTGGGGAGCCTATTTAGGTTGCCATTTTCCATGTTGGTTTGGTGGGTATTTGTCCTTGTTTAGTTGCCTGTGAGCACTACGTTGGCTTCACGTTTCGTTTTGTGAGTCTTTTAAGTGTTCTTCGTTTAATAAATAGAAGAATGGATTCTAATCACGCTACGCCTTGGTCCTCCTCTCCTTCTCCCGACGACATTCGTGACAGAACTACCCACCAAAGGGATCGCCTCCCATGGGAACAGGTGGAGGCAGCCAGGAGAGCGGAGGCAGCAGGAAAGGGGAACCAGCGGTACGAGGGAACACGGCTGGCAAGGAAGCCTGAGAGGCAGCCCCAAAAATGTTTTGGGGGGAGGGACACGGGGAGTGTGGCAGAGTCAGGTTGGAGACCTGAGCCAACTCCCCGTGCTTACCGTGGCGAGCATGGGACTGGTCAGGCACCGTGTTATGGGGTGATGCTCACGGTGTCGAGGCGGGGCATTCACAGGCCAGTGTGCTCGGTGCCAGCATCCCACATTTGCCGGGTGGAAGCTGGCATCCAGCCAGAACGGGTGGGGCCAGCTCTGCGCTCGAGACCGCCGGTACGCCTCCACGGCCCAGTGTATCTGGTGCCTCGGCCAAGGACAAGGCCTCCTGCATGTCTCCCCAGCCTGGTGAGTCCGGTGCCTGCTCCCAGAGCCAGTGGTGATCCATGGCACGAAGCCTCCAGTGATGATCCATGGCACGAAGCCTCCAGTGATGATCCATGGCAAGAAGCCTCCAGTGATGATCCATGGCAAGAAGCCTCCAGTGATGATCCATAGCACGAAGCCTCCAGTGATGATCCATGGCACGAAGCCTCCAGTGATGATCCATGGCACGAAGCCTCCAGTGATGATCCATGGCACGAAGCCTCCAGTGATGATCCATGGCAAGAAGCCTCCAGTGATGATCCATGGCAAGAAGCCTCCAGTGATGATCCATGGCACGAAGCCTCCAGTGATGATCCATGGCACGAAGCCTCCAGTGATGATCCATGGCACAAAGCCTCCAGTGATGATCCATGGCATGAAGCCTCCAGTGATGATCCATGGCACGAAGCCTCCAGTGAGGAGTTATGGCACGAGGCCTCCAACGAAGGCTCTCAGTCCGGAGCTTCCAGCGACGCCCTTCAGTCCGGAGCCTCCAGCGACGCCCTCCAGTCCGGAGCCTCCAGCGACGCCCTCTAGTCCGGAGCCTCCAGCGTCGCCCTCTAGTCCGGAGCCTCCAGCGACACCCTCCTGTCCGGAGCTGCCAGAGTCGCCCTCCTGTCTGCGTCCCTCACCAGAGCCACCACCGCGGGGAGATGCCCACCTAGACCCTCCCATATAGGTTTAGGTTTGCGGCCGGGAGTCCGCGCCTTTTGGGGGGAGGGGGTATTGTCACGCCCTGACTCTAGTTATATTTGCTTTCGTTATTATTTGGTTAGGGCAGGGTGTGACAAGGGGTGGTTTGTTTAGTTTTTGTATTGTCTAGGGGTTTTGTCTTGTCTAGGGTTTTTTGTTATCTATGGGCATTTTGTATTGTCTAGGGTTTGTAGGTTTATGGTGGCCTGAGTGGGTTCCCAATCAGAGACAGCTGTTTATCGTTGTCTCTGATTGGGGAGCCTATTTAGGTTGCCATTTTCCATGTTGGTTTGGTGGGTAGTTGTAAATGTTTAGTTGCCTGTGAGCACTACGTTGGCTTCACGTTTCGTTTGGTGAGTCTTTTAAGTGTTCTTCGTTTAATAAATGGAAGAATGGATTCTAATCACGCTGCGCCTTGGTCCTCCTCTCCTTCTCCCGACGACATTCGTGACAGAACTACCCACCAAAGGGATCGCCTCCCATGGGAACAGGTGGAGGCAGCCAGGAGAGCGGAGGCAGCAGGAAAGGGGAACCAGCGGTACGAGGGAACACGGCTGGCAAGGAAGCCTGAGAGGCAGCCCCAAAAATGTTTTGGGGGGAGGGACACGGGGAGTGTGGCAGAGTCAGGTTGGAGACCTGAGCCAACTCCCCGTGCTTACCGTGGCGAGCATGGGACTGGTCAGGCACCGTGTTATGGGGTGATGCTCACGGTGTCGAGGCGGGGCATTCACAGGCCAGTGTGCTCGGTGCCAGCATCCCACATTTGCCGGGTGGAAGCTGGCATCCAGCCAGAACGGGTGGGGCCAGCTCTGCGCTCGAGACCGCCGGTACGCCTCCACGGCCCAGTGTATCTGGTGCCTCGGCCAAGGACAAGGCCTCCTGCATGTCTCCCCAGCCTGGTGAGTCCGGTGCCTGCTCCCAGAGCCAGTGGTGATCCATGGCACGAAGCCTCCAGTGATGATCCATGGCACGAAGCCTCCAGTGATGATCCATGGCAAGAAGCCTCCAGTGATGATCCATGGCAAGAAGCCTCCAGTGATGATCCATAGCACGAAGCCTCCAGTGATGATCCATGGCACGAAGCCTCCAGTGATGATCCATGGCACGAAGCCTCCAGTGATGATCCATGGCACGAAGCCTCCAGTGATGATCCATGGCAAGAAGCCTCCAGTGATGATCCATGGCAAGAAGCCTCCAGTGATGATCCATGGCACGAAGCCTCCAGTGATGATCCATGGCACGAAGCCTCCAGTGATGATCCATGGCACAAAGCCTCCAGTGATGATCCATGGCACGAAGCCTCCAGTGATGATCCATGGCACGAAGCCTCCAGTGAGGAGTTATGGCACGAGGCCTCCAACGAAGGCTCTCAGTCCGGAGCTTCCAGCGACGCCCTTCAGTCCGGAGCCTCCAGCGACGCCCTCCAGTCCGGAGCCTCCAGCGACGCCCTCTAGTCCGGAGCCTCCAGCGTCGCCCTCTAGTCCGGAGCCTCCAGCGACACCCTCCTGTCCGGAGCTGCCAGAGTCGCCCTCCTGTCTGCGTCCCTCACCAGAGCCACCACCGCGGGGAGATGCCCACCTAGACCCTCCCATATAGGTTTAGGTTTGCGGCCGGGAGTCCGCGCCTTTGGGGGGGAGGGGGTATTGTCACGCCCTGACTCTAGTTATATTTGCTTTCGTTATTATTTGGTTAGGGCAGGGTGTGACAAGGGGTGGTTTGTTTAGTTTTTGTATTGTCTAGGGGTTTTGTCTTGTCTAGGGTTTTTTGTTATCTATGGGCATTTTGTATTGTCTAGGGTTTGTAGGTTTATGGTGGCCTGAGTGGGTTCCCAATCAGAGACAGCTGTTTATCGTTGTCTCTGATTGGGGAGCCTATTTAGGTTGCCATTTTCCATGTTGGTTTGGTGGGTAGTTGTAAATGTTTAGTTGCCTGTGAGCACTACGTTGGCTTCACGTTTCGTTTGGTGAGTCTTTTAAGTGTTCTTCGTTTAATAAATGGAAGAATGGATTCTAATCACGCTGCGCCTTGGTCCTCCTCTCCTTCTCCCGATGACATTCGTGACAAATTGATTGATTGGCTGGTGTGTAGAGAATAAAAGCCTCTCTATAGGGTGTGACAGTACCCCCCCCCCCCCCCCCAAAGGTGCGGACTCCGGCCGCAAAACCTGACTCTAAAGGGGAGGGTCCGGGTGGGCTTCCTTTACGGCGGCGGCTCTGGTGCGGGACGTAGACCCCCCTCCGCCTCTGGCTCCCCCCACTTTGGCGGCGCCTCTGGTGCGGCGACCCTCGCCGCCGACCCCGGACTGGTGACCCTCGTAGAGGGCCCCGGACTGTGGACCCTCGTAGCGGGCCCCGGACTGGGCACCCTCGTTACGGGCCCCGGACTGGGCACCCTCGTTGCGGGCCTCAGACTGGAGACCGTCGCTGGAGGCTCCGGACTGAGGATCGTCGCTGGAGGCTCCGGACTGGAGACCGTCGCTGGAGGCTCCAAACTGGAGGCCGTCGCTGGAAGCTCTGGACTGGAGACCGTCGCTGGAGGCCTGGTCCGTGGAGGAGGCATGGGATGAACCAGGCTGGGGAGACCTACTGGAGGCCTGGTCCGTGGAGGAGGCACAGGATGAACCAGGCTGTGGGGGAGCACAGGAGATCTGGTGCTTAGCACTTGCACCACTCTTCCAGGCTGAATTCCCACTCTAGCCCGGCACCTCCAGAGCGCAGGCACAGGTCGAACCGGGCTGTGGGGGAGCACTGGAGCTCTGGTGCTTAGCACTTGCACCGCTCCTCTTGGCTGCATGCCCACTTTAGCCCGGCACGTGCGGGGAACTGGAACATTCCGCACTCGGTTCTCCTGGCGAACTGGGGAAACCATTCGTAGAGCCAGCGCAGGACTCACCAGGCTGTGGAGGTGCACTGGAGGTCTGGAGCGCCAAGCTGGCACAAGATGTGCAGGGCTGGGGAGGCGCACAGGAGGCCTGGTGCGTGGGGCTGGCACAGTCTTCACCAGACGGCTAGCATGCACCTCAGGACTAGTATGAAGAGCTGACTCAGGTGACATCAACCCGAGGACACGCTCCGTAGGGGCGAATGTCGTGCCTCATGCACCAACACAGCAGCTCTCTCATAGCTCTCTCCTCCAATCTCCCCATCAACTCCTTCACTGTCTCTGCTTCACTACCTTCGCTCCCCTCCAAGTTCACCCTGACTGGCTCTGGTTCCATCCTCGGCTCCCCGACCGTCCCGTGTGCCACCCCCCAAACATTTTTTGGGGCTGCCTCTCCTGGCCACGCTGCTTGGTCCTTTGTTGGTGGGAAGTTCTGTCACGGCTGTTAAAAGAAGTGGACCAAGGTGCAGCGTGCTGAGCGTACATACTTTTAATAGTAGATGTCGCCAACAAAACAATAAACAATAAAAAACAAACCGTGAAGCTTAAGGCTATGTGCTATGTGCCAAACAGAACCAACTGTTTAACCTTCAATACTGTCACCAAGGAACCAGGCAAAATGGCGGACGGAAGACAGGGTGGTGCGGCAGGTGCCGCTTCTCATTCGAATGCTGTAATTTTATCTAAACCATCAGGTGTACGCCGACCCCAGCTAAGTAACTCATGCAAAGAGTTAAAGCGCAATTATGTGTTTTATCTCCAGTACTCTGCCATGATTGTCAGTTATGTAGCTGCTCTACTGATAATCTCAGTGCGTCCTTGCTGGGATGACACAATCAATCTACTACCGGAGAATATTAACACCAAACACATTGGTTCACCGTTCCACGGGAGCGGACAGTACACAGCATACCATAATGTTCTGAATAATGGCCAAGTCTACCTCGCTCCTTATTCTACTGAACCGCTTAGGCGCAACAAACACAAGTCCAACATTTATCGGAAACTGTTAAACTACCTGTTCACTACCCTCCTGCTCTCCGGGGATGTGCAACTCAATCCTGGGCCCAACATCACCGAGCCAGCGATACGCACCGGAGTGGAAAGCGGTGGATGGCCTCGTCCACTGATCGTAGCCGCTGTGGAAGTGGGTGAGTGCTATGGTCCTATGGTTTCTCTCGACTCACCCGGCTCCAGGATAGATTTTGACTCTTCAAACATACCAAAGTCGCTATATGCGATCCCTGACTCTGCTTCTGGTACGCAAGCTGTTTTAATTAGTTCCCCGCATCCAGTGCAGGCGGGAGGGATTGTTAATTGCGCTACCGAACTGCCCCTAATCAAAACGAAACAAAACGGCCTAAACCCAGCCGTCAGAAAACACAGAAAATTTAACTTTTTTCAATGTGTCAATCACTCTCGAGTCATCTGGGACCCACGAGCTAAGCCCAAGGGACTACTAGGGGGGCACTTGAACATTCGTAGTGTCATTCCAAAAAGTGATCAAATTCAACATCTACTCACAGACTCCAACCTTGACTTTCTCTGCCTCTCAGAGACATGGCTCCATAAAAACTCTCCATCTGCTGCTTTGATTGTGCCTGGCTACAATGTTTTCAGGAGAGACAGGACTGAAGGAAGAGGAGGGGGTGTGATGATTTACATTAAAGAACATATCCGATGTAAACAAATTGAGTGGTCATGTGATAATGAACTAGAATGTATTGGCCTGAACATTACACTGTCTCCCCAAATGTCTTTTACCCTCATTGGAATGTATAGGCCACCTTCCACCAAAAGTGTGTTTTTTGATCAGTTTAATAACATGCTTAGGGAATGTGATTTTGGGAAAGAGGTCATCTTAATGGGAGATTTTAACATTAATTATGAAGACAAGTGTTGTAGGAAAACTCTCAAACGGATCACTAATACCTTTGACCTTACACAGCTAGTTAAAGGGCCAACCAGGGTGACTTGTTGCTCTAAAACACAGATTGATTTGGTGTTCAGTAATAAACCAGAGAGAGTGACTAAATCATTCAATATGGTTACTGGGCTATCTGATCATAATCTGACACTTATAGCCAGAAAGCTGTCTAAGAGCAGGTTTAACCTCTCTACTGTTAGAAAGCCTGATCAACTAAGAATACCTAAGAGTGAATTAAGCTATTTTGAAAACGCAATTAAGGGAATTAACTGGAATGATCTCTTGTCCTATGCAGACGTGGAAGCTGATAGTCAAGTTTTTCTATCCACAATCCAGACTACATTAAATGGTTTCCTAAAGAAAATCAAATCCAAACCTGGCCAAAAGAGCACTCTTCCTTGGCTAAATGGAGAAATCTGGAAATTGATGAAAGAACGAGATTATTATCTAAAAATAGCCCTAAGATCCAAATTAGAGCATGACAGACGTAGGTTTACCATGTTGAGAAATAAGGTGATGAAAGAAATCAGACAGGCCAAGGCAAACTTTTTTATTAACATAATTGGTGAAGCAAAGGGAAATTCTAAACTGATCTGGGAGAATCTAAAAAAGTTAACAGGGAAAGACCATAGTAACACTGCAAAAAGACTAGAAATCATGGTGAATAACAATCTAACACAGGATGCAGTCGAAATAGCAATAGCCTTCAATTCCTACTTTAGTGACTCTGTCAGGGTACTGACACAGAACCCCTCCACTGGTTTCTTGGGCTCAGTGCTAGTAAATGATGCTCAACCTGTCTTCATCATAAGGGAGGTTTCTGAGTCAAAGGTGGACAAGGTGATTAGCTCACTAAAGAACTCTAAAGCCAAAGATGTGTTTGGGATGGACTCTACCTTTCTTAAAAACTACAAAGAGTCACTCATTGGCCCCATTACTAAGGTCACCAACACATCTATTGGTCTCGGGGTGTTTCCAAGGGTATGGAAGTCGGCCATAATAACGGCCATCTTTAAATCAGGCGACCCTGCTGACGTGAGTAACTACAGGCCCATTAGTATACTACCTGTGGTGTCAAAGGTTGTTGAAAAGTGTGTAGCAGAACAACTGATTGCCCACCTCAACAACAGCCCCTTCACATTACATTCCATGCAGTTTGGCTTCAGAGCGAAACACTCCACAGAAACGGCCAACTGCTTTCTTCTGGAAAATGTGAAGTCCAAGATGGACAAAGGGGGCGTTGTTGGGGCTGTGTTTCTGGACCTAAGGAAGGCTTTTGATACTGTTAACCATGAGATTCTCATCACAAAATTGTCCAAGTTCAACTTTTCCCCCGATGCCTTGAGATGGATGAAATCATACCTTGAAGGCAGAACTCAGTGTGTCAGAGTGAGCAATGAGCTGTCGCCCACTCTTAGCTATGATGTGGGTGTGCCCCAAGGGTCAATACTGGGGCCCCTCCTGTTCAGCCTGTACATTAATGATCTGCCTTCTGTCTGTACTGGGTCTGAAGTTCAAATGTATGCAGATGATACAGTGATATATGTGCATGCAAAGAGCAAACAACAAGCTGCACAAGAACTCACTACTGTAATGGTCCAGGTTACAAAGTGGCTCAGTGACTCGTGTTTGCATCTCAATGTGAAAAAAACTGTTTGCATGTTCTTCACAAAGAGGGCAACAGATGCTACTGAGCCAGATGTCTATGTGTCAGGGGAGAAGCTCCAGGTGGTATCTGATTTTAAGTACCTTGGCATCATACTTGATTCCAACCTCTCTTTTAAAAAGCATGTGAAAAAGGTAATTCAAATAACCAAATTCAACCTAGCTAATTTCCGATTTATACGAAATTGTTTGACTACAGAGGTAGCAAAACTGTACTTCAAATCTATGATACTCCCTCACTTAACATACTGCTTGACTAGTTGGGCCCAAGCTTGCTGTACAACAGTAAGACCTATTCAGTCTGTCTACAAACAGGCTCTCAAAGTGCTTGATAGGAAGCCCAATAGCCATCATCACTGTCACATCCTCAGAAAGCATGAGCTCCTGAGTTGGGAAAATCTTGTGCAATACACCGACGCATGTCTTGTATTCAAGATCCTAAATGGCTTGGCTCCCCCTCCACTCAGTATTTTTGTTAAACAGAAAACCCAAACATATGGCAGCAGATCTACAAGGTCTGCCATGAGAGGTGACTGTATAGTTCCCCTAAGGAAAAGCACCTTTAGTAAATCCGCTTTCTCTGTGAGAGCTTCCCATGTCTGGAATACACTGCCATCAGACACACATAACTGCACCACATATCACACTTTCACAAAATGCTTGAAGACATGGCTAAAGGTCAATCAGATTTGTGAACATGGTCCCTAGCTGTGTGTTGCCGCTTTCCATGTCTGTTGTCTGTAACTTGTGAGGTGTGGAAACACTTTGTTGCTTTTATGAATTTTGTCTTGCTGCTTTTTGTTCTATGTTGCTCTGTCTGTATGCTACGTCTTGTTCCATGCTGCTATTGTCTATATTGTAATTGTTTTTAATAACCTGCCCAGGGACTGCGGTTGAAAATTAGCCGGCTGGCTAAAACCGGCACTTTTACTGAAACGTTGATTAATGTGCACTGTCCCTGTAAAAATAAAATAAACTCAAACTCAAAACTCAAATCCAACAAAGTTAACTTCCCACAAAGACAGGTGGAAAAAAGGGCTACCTAAGTATGGTTCTCAATCAGAGACAACGATAGACAGCTGCCTCTGATTGAGAACCACACCCGGCCAACTACAAAGAAATAGAAAACATAGAAACAAAGAAACTAGAATGCCCACCCTGGTCTAACCAAAATAGAGAATAAAAGCCTCTCTATGGCCAGGGCGTGACACCTGGGTTCAGTGACCAATCACAATGGGAATGGAAAACAAAACATAATGTGATTGCTAGGCCAAATATATTATTTTTTTATCTGACCAATGGGGGGTCGTTTTGAGATATGTAAAATCCTCCTTCACTTTTCGATCTGTAAAATCCTGATTAACGCTGATGCCCGAGATGTTGAATGTCCTCTTCATTCTCACAGGTGAGGTGGAACAATGTATACATTTTGCTCAGGCGAAACCTGATATATGATCTGTGGTTGCACCTTTTATAGTGCTGCTATTCTAGCACAAACAGTTAAAATGTGACTCATATTAGCTACCGGAGCTACTTGTTCATTTTTTTCAATTGTGGTTTCGGAGGTCACATTTTATAATTTAATAAACCATTTTGTGGGAGGCTAACAATATGTTTGATAACAAACAACATTGTCTAGTCCTATTACTAGCATGGCTACCTGGTAACTTGATGGAACTTGACAGAAGGGGGCTTGTCTATAGCTACAAAAGAGTTGTGCTTAGGATCCATATATTCTAATGTAGGCTATGATACATTTAAATCAATCTCTTTCTAGTGCTAAATTCTATATGGGTCTGATATTTTTTGAAATGTTGTAAGCACCAGTGCTGCTGAAGAAATGTTTTGATTTAGAGCCCTTATGGACTTAAAGATGCAGTCCGGGATCTTAAGCACAACAAATTCATACCATAGTGTATGAATTCTTATTATGTCATACAAAATGGATGATGTAGTACACAATTGGATGATGTAGTACACAGAAAACAGGGAAACGTTTTGACTCTTGAGCACCACTTTTAAAACTACTGGATGAAATTAGCATCCACACACTGAGACACAGACAGAGTGATCTGACACAACGCTACACGGCCTTCAGAAACTATTCATACCTCTTGACTTATTCCACATTTTCTTGTGTTACTGCCTGAATTTAAAATGGGTTAACTGTATGTTTTCTTTAAACCCTCACTAAATATCAGCGAAAGTCTGCCGATAAGAATACAGTGATTGAGGGAGTCGAAAGCCTTGGCCAGGTCAATGAAGACGGCTACACAGTACTGTCTTTTTTCGATCTACACACGATACCCCATCATGACAAAGTGAAAACATGTTTTTCAAAACGTGCAAATTTATTGGAATACAGAAATATCTCATTTACATTTGTATTCACACCCTTGAGTCAATTTTTTATTTATTTTTTACATTTTATTTCACCTTTATTTAACCAGATTGGCCAGTTAAGAATAAGATAAAGATAAAGCAAAGCAGTGCGACAAAAACAACACAGAGTTACACATGGGATGAACAAACGTACAGTCAATAACACAATAGAAAAATATGTATACAGTGTGTGCAAATTAAGTAAGGAGGTAAGGAAATAAATAGGCCACAGTGGCGAAGTAATTATAATTTAGCAATTTACACTGGAGTGATATATGTCCAGATGAGGATGTGCAAGTATAAATACTGGTGTACAAAAGAGCAGAAAAACAAAAACAAATATGGGGATGAGGTAGGTAGTTGGTTGGATGGGCTATTTACAGATGGGCTGTGTACAGCTGCAGCGATCGGTAAGCTGCTCTGGCAGCTGATGCTTAAAGTTAGTGAGGGAGATATAAGTCTCCAACTTCAGTGATTTTTGCAATTCGTTCCAGTCATTTGCAGCAGAGAACTGGAAGGAAAGGCGGCCAAAGAGATGTTGGCTTTGGGGATGACCAGTGAGATTTACTGTACCTGCTTGAGCGCGTGCTACGGGTGGGTGTTGGTATGGTGACCAGTGAGCTGAGATAAGGTGGAGCTTACCTAGCAAAGACTTATAGATGAACTGGAGCCAGTGCGTCTGGCGATGAATATGAAGCAAGGACCAGCCAACGAGAGCGTACAGGTCGCAGTGGTGGGTAGTATATGGGGCTTTGGTGACAAAATGGATGGCACTGTGATAGACTGCATCCAATTTGCTTAGTAGAGTGTTGGAGGCTATTTTGTAAATGACATCGCCAAAGTCAAGGATCAGTAGGAGAGTCAGTTTTACGATAGTATGTTTGGCAGCCTGAGTGAAGGAGGCTTTGTTGCGAAATAGGAAGCCAATTCTACTTTGGATTGGAGATGCTTAATGTGAGTCTTGAAGGAGAGTTTACAGTCTAGCCAGACACCTAGGTATTTATAGTTGTTCATATATTCTAAGTCAGAACCGTCCAGAGTAGTGATGCTAGTTGGGCGGGCGGGTGCGGGCAGCGATCGTTTGAAGAGCATGCATTTAGTTTTACTAGTATTTAAGAGCAGTTGGAGGCCACGGAAGGAGTGTTGTGTGGCGTTGAAGCTCGTTTTGAGGTTTGTAAACACAGTGTCCAAAGAAGGGCCAGATATATACAGAATGGTGTCGTCTGCGTAGAGGTGGATCAAAGAATCACCCGCAGCAAGAGCGTCATCGTTGATATACACAGAGAAATGAGTCAGCCCGAGAATTGAACCCTGTGGCATCCCCATAGAGACTGCCAGAGATCCAGACAACAGGCCCTCCGATTTGACACACTGAACTCTATCAGAGAAGTAGTTAGTGAACCAGGCGAGGCAGTCATTAGAGACACCAAGGCTGTTGAGTCTGCCGATAAGAATACAGTGATTGAGAGAGTCGAAAGTCTTGGCCAGGTCAATGAAGACGGCTGCACAGTACTGTCTATTTTCGATGGTGGTTATGACATCGTTTTGGACCTTGAGCGTGGTTGAGTGCACCCGTGACCAGCTCGGAAACCAGATTGAATAGTGGAGAAGGTACGGGTGGGATTCGAAATGGTCTGTGATCTGTTTGTTCACTTGGCTTTTGAATACATTAGAAAGGCAGGGCAGGATGGATATAGGTCTGTAACAGTTTGGGTCTAGAGTGTCTCCCCCTTTGAAGAGGAGGATGACCGCGGCCACTTTCCAATCTGTAGGAATCTCAGACGATAAGAAAGAGAGGTTGAACAGACCTGAACAGGTGAAGGAGAAGCGGGGGGAGCTTGGGCTAGTTGCTGCGGGGGGTGCAGAGCTGTTGGCCGGGGTTGGGGTAGCCAGGTGGAAAGCATGGCCAGCCGTAGAGAAATGCTTATTGAAATTCTCGATTATCGTGGACTTATCAGTGGTGACAGTGTTCCCTAGTCTCAGTGCAGTGGGCAGCTGGGAGGAGGTGCTTCTACAAAATACTTTGTAGAAGCACCTTTCGCTGTGATTACAGCTGTGAGTCTTTCTGGGTAGTTCTCTAAGAGCTTTCCACAGCTGGATAGTGTAACATTTGCACATTATTCTTAGAAAGGTTTTTCAAGCTCTGTCAAATTGGTTGTTGATCATGGCTTGACAACCGTTTTCAGGTCTTGCCATATATTTTCAAGTAAGTCAAAACTGTAACTCGGCCACTCAGGAACATCTTGGTAAGCAACACCAGTGTAGATTTGGCCTTGTGTTTTAGGTTGTTGTCCTGCTGAAAGGTGAAATCATCTCCCAGTATCTGTTGGAAAGCAGACTGAACCAGGGTTTCCTTAGCTCCATTCCGCTTCTTTTTTATCCTGAAAAACTACCTGTCCTTAATGATTACAAGCATACCCATAACATGATGCAGCCACCACTATGCTTGAAAATATGGAGAGTGGTACTCAGTGATGTGTTGTCATGGATTTTCCCATAACATAACACTTTGTACTCAGGACAAAAGGTGAATTGCTTTGTCACATTTTTTTTTTGTATTACTTTAGTGCCTTGTTGCAAACAGGATGCATGTGTTGGAATATTTGTATTCTGTACAAGCTTCCTTCTTTTCACTGTCAATTAGGTTAGTATTGTGGAGTAACTACAATGTTGATCCATCCTCAGTTTTATCCTATCACAGCCATTAAACTCTGTAACTGTTTTAAAGTCACCATTGGCCTCCTGGTGAAATCCCTGAGCGGTTTCCTTCCTCTCCGGCAACTGAGTTAGGAAGGACGCATGTATCTTTGTAGTGACTGGGTGTATTGATTGACCATCCAAAGTGTAAATAATAGCTTCACCAGACTCAAAGAGATATTCAATGTGCTTAAAAAAAAAAAACTATCTACCAAAAGGTGGCCTTTGTTTGGCATTGGAAAACCTCCCTGGTCTTTGTGGTTGAATCTGTGTTTTGAATTCACTGCTTGACTGCAGAACCTTACAGATAATTGTTTGTGTGGGGTACAGAGATTAGTTATTCATTAAAAAATAATGTTAAACACTATTATTGCACACAGAGCGAGTCCATGCAACTTATGTGACTTGTTATGCAAATGTTTACTCCTGAACTCATTTATACTTGCCATAACAAAGGGGTTGAATACTTGTTGACTCAAGACATTTCAGCGTTTCATTTTTTATTGACTTGTAAACATAAAAAAAACGTTATTCCACTTTGACATTATGGGGTATTGTGTATAGGTGACAACAAATCTAAACGTAATCCATTTTAAATTCAGTCTGTAACACAACAAAATGTGGAATAAGTCAAGAGGTGTGAATACTTTGCACATGAGTGACAATAACATCAGTTGTTAGGTTACAGGTACTGTAGGTTGCTCTTACTCAGGATTAAGAGATACTAGGAGGTTTGGTCGTTTGCACACCAAATAGTGTTTGATTGGCACCAAACAGTACATATTTGATGTCAGTTATTTCCGACTGACTTCCAATACAATACATAGTCTACTACTGGAGCAATCCATTGTTATGGTCAGATTTGGTCAGATTTGCCAAATGGAGGGCGAGGGAGAGCTTTGTACAGATTCTATAGATGTGTGTCACAGACCTTCTCCTGGTTCAGTATAGATTTTTGACTCTTTCGTCATACCAAATCAGATGCATTATCAATGGCCATTCAAGCAACTGGGCTTTAAACGCTTTTCTTCTTTCCCCGTTACATCTATTGTAAAACAACATTTTAAATGTATGTCATCAAAGACACAGCAACTTATCAGCAACATTATCAAACAAAAAGTTGAAACCAAAACAGCGGCTCTACCTATTGTCTTTCTCAGGGGGAGCGGTGTACTGTATTTCTAGCCAGGTAAAGCCTTGTCCATGTGATCTGCCACCCATCCACCTGTTGATCTCCTGTTCTCTGCTCTCGTCTCACACCAATCCACTCAGACTGACAGTGACACCTGAGCATACCTGAGCAGAGGATAGTTTCAACGCCAAGTCACACTGGTTCCTCATACATCTTTAAACAGCCTGACCTTATGACCTTTTGTCTCTGCCTGGCTACACGTGCCTGTGCAGTCCTTTACTGCTCTGTACATGTCATCTTCTTACATTGGTTATTGTGTTCCCACTGGGCACAGACATCAGTTTAATGTTTAGATTTGATTGACATTTGGTTGAGTTGTCAGCTAATGAAATTAACAAAACATCTCACTGTCATTGGATTTAGGTTAAACAATGGGCAAAAAAAAGTTGTATTGTTTCTAATCCAATCCGTTTTCCACATTGATTCATTGTCATCACATTTTGGTTGAAATGACGTGGAAGCAACGTTGATTCAACAAGTTTTTACTCAGTGGGTTGCTCCTTGCAAATGTGTCTGCCATAGGGTATCGTGGAAAATTTATTGCAATTGAACATCTTATGTGGCCACTGTGGAACTGTGATATGGAATGATTGAGTAACAGGTGAAGAACTTTTGTTGCTCGCAAAATTGATATTTGTGTAGTATGTATGAATAACCAAGTAGACCTATTTGGTTTGTGATCTTTGACGTCATAGGTCTCTATCAAACTCTGTACAATTCTTATCCTTGCACCAATAAAAACAAGAAACAGAGCGCTCCCTATGGAAGCATCTCATATGATAACTCCAGAAGCATTTATTTAGATTAATCCCCCTGAGTTCCGAATGTCCTTGCCGTCATATGGTTTAGTCAAATACCGTGAATAAACTGAATCTTAATAGTCTCCATAGAGATCTGCTCATCTCTCCTGAGCTGTGAGCTGTATAAATGCTGCTACTGTACAGCACCATTCATCTCCTGGCATCCATTTTGGCTCCAAATGGTTCCTTGGTTTCTTATGCTCTGTGGCTGTTCAAAGTGCTCCTGTAGCGACTGGGTCCCAGTGTCTGCCTGCTTGCTGGAGCCATTGCATCCATATAAACAGGGGCCTGTGTGTTGTGCTTGGCAGGCCTGTGTTTGTTGTCTACCGTATACGGCTGCTCCTCCCCAGCTTCATGGTGATGCATGACATAGCTCTTTATAAACAGATACATGTATTATGTCCATGCAATAGCCTATTCTTTTCCACTTTACATTTTATGTATCATGTTTATCTATTAATCATATTTAGAAAGCAAAGTTTATATACATGTCATACACACAATACGCGGATAGGGGTTTCAACTGTACTGAACTTGAATAGTTGACTTCCAAAAAATGTGTTTATTATCTTATTATCTGTATTTGACAAGAAAACATTAGGTCCGTGTTTACAGCAGGCAATGCATTCATAGTTTTGTCATACGTTTGGTACCATAGCTTGGTACACGTAAGGAAAATATCCTGTAATGTCATATCTTCACCACTAGAGAGCGAAAGAGGACCCATCCGCTCCAGCCAATAGCCATCATCTCTTGCATTGCCAGTAGAGTCTGGCTGGTTACTGGTTATGGTTGGATGGTGTCCCTGACCCCCCCTTTGCTCTTTTATCTTCCTGTGGCTAATTATCCGTCTCTGTTGTGCTGCAACATCTGTTTCTGCTGTCAAGACCACTACAGAGATCTCCTCATCTCTCCCTCTCTGCAGTGAGCTGTGTAAATGTTGCTACTGGACAGCACCATTCAGCCATCTCTTGGCGTCCATTTTGGTTGGACACACAGCAAATTAAATCACAGTTCGAGAGCATTAAGAAACGCACACCACCAGTCAAAAATTTGGACACACCTACTTATTCAAGCTGGTTGAGAGAATGCCAAGTGTGTGCAAAGCGGTCATCAAGGCAAAGGTAAGCTACTTTGAAGAATACAAAATATATTTTGATTTGTTTAACCCTTTTTTGGTTACTACATGATTCCCTATGTTTTATTTCATCGTTTTGATGTCTTCACTATTATTCTACAATGTAGAAAATAGTAAAAATAAAGAAAAACCCTGGAAAGTGTAAGTGTGTCCAAACTTTTGACTGGTACTGTATATAAAGCATATGTGCAGTGGTTTCACGACACTACATCATAAATAAAGATTAGAAGCAGCATTTAACACACGCAAAGCAACTAGAGATCTGATGGACAATTACTTAGTCCAAAGAGTATCTTCACAAACTATGTTTACATTACACCTATAGGCTAGCACATAATGAAGCCTCAATGTTGCAAGACGCTGAAATCCACACAACTGCAGACCACATAGTGTCATGCAGACCATGTCTCCAATAAAGCTGACATCCACAGCCATACTGTAACAGACATATGTATCCAATAAGACAGATTTGCAAAGTTGCACTTTGAGAGATTCCCTCTATCTCATTAGAGACCCTTCCTCTCTCTGCTGGCCTGGCATGCTGTGAGCCCATCTCCCCCCTCTGTGACAGGCTTTTTCTGCATCTCAATTACATTTCAATTACATTTAAAGGGCTTTATTGGCATGGGAAACATGTGTTTACATTGCCAAAGCAAGTGAAATAGATATTAAACAAAAGTGAAAAAACACAAATAAAATGTACAATAAACATTACGCTCACAAAAGTTCCAAAACCTGAAATCTCTTTATTCTGTCATATTATGTCAATATAGAGTGTTGTAATGATGTGCATCTCTCTTCCTCTAACCCTGTCCCCCTCTGTGACAGCCCCCCCCTCTCTTTCTCTCTGCCTCTCTTCCCCCCTCTGTGACAGAATCTCACCACCTGGAGCAGACACATGGGCACTAAGGCCTGCTCCCTGCCTGGCTTCTGCTCCATCTGTCCACAGCAGTGGGGGAGAGAGAGAGACCGGAGCTGTTCCCTACTGTTCCCTACCAGCACAGCCCGGTGGACAGCCAGCCTCTCTCTGTCTCTCTCTCTCTCCTCTCTCTCTCTCACTCCTCTCTCACTCTCCCCCTTCTCTCTCTCTCAATTACATTTAATTTAAGGGCTTTATTGGCATGGGAAACACATTGCCAATGCCAGTGAGATAGATAATAAACAAAAGTGAAATAAACAATACAAAAATGTACAGTAAACATTACACTCACAAAAGTGTCATATAATGTGCAAATAGTTAAAGTAGAATAGAGCAAATAAATAAACACAAATATGGGTTGTATTTACAGTGGCTTGCAAAAGTATTCACCCCCTTGGCATTTATCCTATTTTGATGCCTTACAACCTGGAATTAAAATAGATTTTTGGGGGGTTTGTATCATTTGATTTACACAACATGCCTACCACTTTGAAGATGCAAAATATTTTTTATTGTGAAACAAACAAGAAATAGGACAAAAAAAACTGAAAACTTGAGTGTGTATAACTATTCACCCCCCCAAAGTCAATACTTTGTAGAACCACCTTTTGCAGCAATTACAGCTGAAAGTCTCTTGGGTATGTCTCTATAAGCTTGGCACATCTAGCCATTGGTTTTTTTTCCTATTCTTCAAGGCACAACTGCTCCAGCTCCTTCAAGTTGGATGGGTTCTGATGGTGTATAGCAATCTTTAAATCATACCACAGATTCTCAATTGGATTGAGGTCTGGGCTTTGAATAGGGCATTCCAAGACATGTAAATGTTTCCCCTTAAACCACTCAAGTGTTGCTTTAGCAGTATTCTTAGGGTCATTGTCCTGCTGGAAGGTGAACCTCCGTCCCAGTCTCAAATCTCTGGAAGACCTGAACAGGTTTCTCTCAAGAATTTCCCTGTATTTAGCGCCATCCATCATTCTTTCAATTCTGACCAGTTTCCCAGTCCCTGACGATGAAAAACATCCCCACAGCATGATGCTGCCACCACCACACTTCACTGTGGATGGTGTTCTTGGGGTGATGCGAGGTGTTGGGTTTGCGCCAGACATAGCATTTTCCTTGATGGTCAAAAAGCAAAATGTTTGTCTCGTCTGGCCAGAGTACTTTCTTACATATGTTTGGGGAGTGTCCCACATGCCTTTTGGCGAACACCAAACGTGTTTGCTTATTTTTTTTCTTTAAGCAATGTTTTTTTTCTGACCACTCTTCCGTAAAGCCCAGCTTTGTGGAGTGTACGGCTTAAAGTGGTCCTATGGACAGATACTCCAATCTCCGCTGTGGAGCTTTGCAGCTCCTTCAGGGTTATCTTTGGTCTCTTTGTTGCCTCTCTGATTAATGCCCTCCTTGCCTGGTCCGTGAGTTCTGGTGGGCAGCCCTCTCTTTGGCAGGTTTGTTGTGGTGCGATATTCTTTCAATTTGTTAATAATGGATTTAATAGCGCTCCGTGGATTGTTCAAAGTTTTGGAAAACAATTATAACTCAACCCTGATCTGTACTCCACAACTTTGTCCCTGACCTGTTTGGAGAGCTCCTTGGTCTTCATGGTGCCGCTTGCTTGGTGGTGCCGCTTGCTTAGTGGTGTTGCGGACACTGGGGCCATTCAGAACAGGTGTATATATACTGAGATCATGTGACACTTAGATTGCACACAGGTGGACTTTATTGAACGAATTATGTGACTTCTGAAGGTAATTGGTTGCACCAGATCTTATTTAGGGGCTTCATAGCAAAGGGGGTGAATACATATGCACTCACCACTTGTCTGTTTTTTATTATTTTTTATTATTTGAAACAATTTTTTTTTTTAAATCATTTCACTTCACCAATTTTGAATATTTTGTGTATGTCCATTACATGAAATCCAAATATATATATTTTTTAATTACAGGTTGTAATGCAACAAAATAGGAAAAACACCAAGGGGGATGAATACTTTTGCAAGGCACTGTTCTTCACTGGTTGCCGTGGGAATTAGACGTGGGAATTATGGTACTGTTGTACTTAACTTGACCCAAGTTTCCAAGACACCAGATACCAGGGTAGTAAAAGTACACCTGCACCATCGCCCAGTTCAAAAACCTCAAGACAGTGACATATTTCCTGATTAATATATTGATGGGAAATAAGTACTCAGAGAAAGAATTATGTAATTGTTTGATTGGTAATGTGATTATGTGGCCGATGTGAAATGGCTAGCTAGCTTAGCGGTGGTGCGCGCTAATAGTGTTTCAATCGGTGACGTCACTCGCTCTGAGACCTAGAAGTAGTTGTTCCCCTTGCTCTGCAAGGGCCATGGCTTTTGTGGCGTGATGGGTAACGATGCTTCGTGGGTGTCAGTTGTTGATGTGTGCAGAGGGTCCCTGGTTCAAGCCCAGGTTGGGGCGAAGAGAGGGACGGAAGCTATACTGTTACAATTACCAAGAGTAACTCTCTTGTAGCAATTAGCCTGGGCTGAGGATTTATGTCAGCATAAACTTGTTAACCATCAAAAGCAAACTATGCTTCCATGACATGATCTTACAGAGGGTCAGTAGGTGGTTTTTATACACTGTTGTCTGAATGGTTTGTGAAGGGGATTAGAAAGACAGGTGCTCTCATGGCCCTCATGGCCATCTCCACTCAACACACACAGGCATGATTCATCACCCGACATGAAGGACAAGTCTTTGTTTCACATGCTATCTCCTTAGTGAGCAATGTCAATGTCACTAAAAGGAAAAATCCCTTGACCCTCTGTGAATACAGAGATAGTGTGTGTGTATCCCCGTGCTTGTGTGTTTGTAGAATACAGGATGCGGTATGGAGCTGTAAGGACATGTGAGTCATCCATAGGCGTATAAATTGTACCGTAAGAACCATTGAACCATATTCACACTAGGGCTGCGTGGTATACCGTATTTTTTATTTACCTTCTAGAACAGTATTTGAATGTTTGGTTTGTTAAATGTGATACGCTGTGTGTAAAGTCCATTTTTATAGTTTACACCGCTACTCGAGTCATCTCTCCCTGCTCTCTCTCTCTCAATGCCACTTTCCACACAGCCCCAGCCCCGCCTCCTGTCACTCAGGGAGCGCATTTGTTGTTGCTCGATGATGAGACACTGGATTTCAGTCAGCATGGTTAATGCAGCACATAGAACAATGTTGATGACTATGATGCTGTTTCTCTTTGATTCTTAATATAAACCCACAAGCGTTTTCTATTTACACTGTTAGTTTGTATTTCTTACATATGCAAACAGCTAGTTTGTCTTTTCTTATCAAGTTGTGGCTAAGTCGTGTTAGCCGCTAATGCTAATTAGCTAGCTAGTTAATAAATGTACTTAGTCAGAGCAAACGTAGCTAGCTATACAGCCTGATACCAGTGATTGTGTTGGCCTAAATCAGCATCTTGTTTGTGCAACAGTATCTTCTAAATCAAAGAAGAATAGGCAAAGCTTGAATATGTTAGCTACATGAAGTAGCTAAGAGAAAACATTTAATGTAGCCAAATATTATAGGGTCCCCAGGGAAGCACTGGAAAAAGCATTGCCTGATTTTTCCACATTTTGTTGTGTTACAGCCTGAATTTAAAATCGATACAATTTAGATTTTTTTGTAACTGGCCTACACACAATACCCCATAATGTCAAAGTGGAACTATGTTTTTCGAAATGTTAAAACAATTATTTAAAAATATCACGTTTCAGGTAAGACCCAAATACAGACTGTGTTGAAGTAACACAGTTTATTACAGCAACAGGGGCAGGCAAACGACAGGTCAAGGCAGGCAGGGGTCGATAATCCAGAGTAGTGAGACAAAGGTACAGGATGGCAGTCAGGGTCAGGTCAGGCAGAGGTCGTGATCCAGAGTAGGGGCAAAGGTACAGGACGGCAGGCAGGCTCAGTGTCAGGGGCAGGCAGAGTGGTCAGCAGGTGGGCTCAGAGTCAGGACAGGCAATGGTCAAAACCAGGGGGGCGAGAAAAAGAGAGACTAGGGAAAAAATGCTGGTTGACTTGACAAACAAGACGAACTGGCAACAGAAACAGAGAACACAGGTATAAGTACCCAAGGGATAATGGGGGAAATGGGCGACACCTAGAGGGGGGTGGAGATAAGCACAAGGACAAGTGAAACAGATCAGGGCGTGACAAAAAAAAAAAAAAAGCTGAAATGTCTTGAGTCAACAAGTATTCAACCCCTTTCTTATGGAATGCCTAAATAAGTTCATGAGTAAAAATGGGCTTAACAAGTCACATAATAAGTTGCATGGACTCACTCTGTGTGAAACAATAGGGTTTAACATGATTTTTGAATGACTACCTCATCTCTGTACCCCACACATATCATTATTTTTAATAACCCTCATTTGAGCAGTGAATTCCAAACACAGATTCACCCACAAAGACCAGGGAGGTTTTCCAATGCCTCGCAAAGAAGGGCACCTATTAGTGGATGGGTAAAAAAAAGCAAACATTGAATATCCCTTTGAGCATGGTGAAGTTATTAACTACACCTTGGATCACTACAAAGATTCAGGTGTCCTTCCTAACTCAGTTGCCAGAGGGGGAGGAAACAGCTCATGGATTTCATCATGAGGCCAATGGTGACTTTAATAAAACAGTTACAGATTTTAATGGCTGTGATAGGAGAAAACTAAGTTACTTCACAATACCTAATTGACAGAGTGTCACGCCCTGACCGTAGAGATCCTTTTTATGTCTCTATTTTGGTTGGTCAGGGCGTGAGTTTGGGTGGGCATTCTATGTCTGGTATTCTATGTTGTAGGTCTAGGTTTTCTGTTTCTGTGTGTTTGGCCTGGTGTGGTTCCCAATCAGAGGCAGCTGTCTATCGTTGTCTCTGATTGGGAGCCATACTTAGGTAGCCTGTTTTCCCACTTTTGTTTGTGGGTGGTTGTTTTCTGTTTAGTGTATGTCACCTTGCAGAACTGTTTCGTTTTCGTTTTTTCCTCGTTGTTATTTTGTTTACTGTTCAGTTTTGATTAAATTATTAATATGGACACTTACCACGCTGCACCTTGGTCCTCTTCTCTTTCTCCCGACGACAATCGTTACACAGAGTGAAAAGAAGGAAGCTTGTACGGCATAAAAATATTCCAAAACATGCATCCTGTTTGCAACAAGGCACTAAAGTGATACTGTAATGAATTTGGCAAAGCAATAAACTTTTGTCCTGAGTACAAAGTGTTATGTTATGGGAAAATCCAATACAACACATTACTGAGTACCACTCTCCATATTTTCAAGCATAGTGGTGGCTGCATCATGTTATGGGTATACTTGTAATCAGGGATGCACAATATATTGGTGAACTAATTGGAATGGGACGATATTAGCTAAAAATTCCAACATCAGCCCGATGTCTAGTTTAACGCTGATGTGTAAAACCGATGTCAAAGCTGACGTGCATACCTATAATGTAGGTACATGATGTAACGACGCCACGTAAAATTTTGCGCTACACGTGCAACACAGCATTCCTAACCTAGCCCACAACGTCTGCTGTGTGGATCGAGCAGTCAACAAGTCGAGCAGTCATTTGAAAGAGTAAGAAAATTTCAGTGAGACAACTCAAAGGCGAAATCCATTAACACCAAGATAATGGAATTCATTGCCCTTGACAATCAACCGTTCTCTGTTGTGGGTGATGTTGGCTTTCGCCGACTGGTCGAGCACCAGTACACACTACCAAGTGCGCTATTTTTCAGATAAAGCCCTACCGGAGTTACACAGTAATAGCATCACAGCTAAAAAAAAATATATAATAATTATTATAAATAAATAACATTGCATCATGCCTGACATTTGGACCAGCGATATCAGCCCCATGATCATGCTGAGTCTGACAGCACAGTGGGTCGTCAAGGATTTCGTACTGAGGAAAGTCGTATTGCATGCTCATGAATGTGCTGGTTGTCATACCGCTGCTGCCATTTCAATGGCATTTGAGAACATGTTTGAAAGTTGGAAACATGAACACACTAGCTAGCTCCATTCGAACAACTGACTCAAGAAATAAGCTCATCAACTGCGCCTGCAGCAGACGTGATACCCTCTGTCATGGTATTGAAATGCCTGCTCAACAAAGCGATTCGGTACCATTCTCTCTTTACTGTGTCGCCACCATGCTCGATGCTATGTACAAGGACCGCTACTTCGATGCAGACAAGAAACAGGGTTTACGTGAAATGTTACATACACAGCTGGACAAGATGGAAATGGACACAGTGACAGTGCGCACCAAGGAAGAGAGGCCACGGACAGACAGAGTTAAAACTTCACTGGTTGACATGTATGATGAAATCCTTGTTAAAAATGAAATGACTGAACAAATGAACAACGAAACAGCACAGCAAGTAAGTGAAAGAAACAGGTGTTGATTATGTTTTACTGGTAATGGGAACATTCGTAAATGCCCCCCCCAAATAATTTTGGTCAGTGTGTGTGTGGGGGTGTGTGTGTAACGTTTATTTAACTAGGCAGACTGGTCGACAGTTAAGAACAAATTCTTACTTACAATGACGGCCTACCCCGGCCAAACCCAAACGACTCTGGGCCAATTGTGCACCGCCCTATGGAACTCCCAATCACGGCCAGATGTGATACAGCCTGGATTCAAACCAGGGACTGTAGTGATGCCTCATGCACTGAGATAAAGTGCCTTAGACCGCTGCGTCCATGTGTGTGTGTTAACTATTTAACTGTACTAGAATGCTTAAAAGGCCGGTAAAAAATGTTATATCGGTTATCGGTATCGTTTTTTTTGCAAGGAAAATATTGGATATCGGTATCGCCCAAAAACGTAATATCGGTGCATCACTCCTTGTAATCATTAAGTACTGGGGAGTTTTTCACGAAAAAAAAGAAAATTAATGGAGCTAAGCACAGGCAACATCCTGGAGGAAACCCTGGTTCAGTCTGCTTTCCACCAGACACTGGGAGATGAATTCCCTTTCAGCAGGACAAAAACACAAGCCCAAATTTACACTGGAGTTGCTTACTAAGAAGACAGTGAATGTTCCTGAATTGACTTAAATCTACTTGAATATCGATGGCAAGACCTGAAAACAGTTTTCTAGCAATGATCAATAACCAATTTGACAGCGCTTGAATAACTTTTTGAAGAATAATGGGCAAATGTTGTACAATGCAGGTGTGAAAGCTATTAGAGACTTACCCAGAAAGACTCACAGCTGTAGTCACTGCCAAAGATGATTCTAACATGTATTGACTCAGGGGGTTGAATACTTATCTAATCAAGATATATTAGTGTTTTTTGTTTTGTTTTTGTTTTTACACATTTGAATTTTTCTTCCACTTTGACAGAGTATTTTGTGTATAGTGTAGACAAAACATTAGAATTACATCCATTTTAATCCAACTTTGTAACACAACTATTCCAAGATGGCGTAGCAGTGCAGACATGTTTTGTTCGTCCTCTCGTGTACTTTTGTATTTTTTCTTCTTTTATGTATATATTTAAATTTTATTTTCAATCTCTTCTCCATTTTAGTTCAATTATACCTTCCGGTAACCTGCCTCACCCAATGTGATACGGAACCGCTATTATTTTTAATTTTTAGACCTTATAACAAGAACCACCTAGCCATCAGAAGCTAACCAGCTAATTAGCTACAAGTTATTTAGTCATTGTTAGCCACTGCTAGCGGCCTTTACCTTCTGCACAGATACCAGCCCTTTTTTAAATATTTTTTTTTTTGCCTGGATAATACTCGCCAGCCTACCAGTAACGGACTGTCTCTCCACTACAACGCCGGATTCCTGCCGTAATCCCTGGACCATTACTCCTGATCTTCACAGCTAGCTAGCACCCACTGAGTTACCCAGTACCGAAGCTATCCCTGAGGCCCACCTCCCGGCCTACTCAGTTGTTCACCCGGACTCCACCCAAACACGGCTAGAACACACTACTCCACCGGATCCTTGGCGTAAGCTCTGGAACTTGGCACCAGATCACCGCTGCTACCGAGTGGCTATAGTGGCTAACGCCCCTGCCCCGAAGCTAGCACGAGTTAGCCGTGAGCCAGGCGAATCTCCCGGCTAGAAAACTAAATTACTACAACTACAATACCTCTTTCGCCATCTGGCTTGGATCCTTAGTCGACACGGCGTCCCACCGCACCACCACGACTGGTCTGCCGACGAATACTCCATCTGCTGTGCCTTCAACCGGCCTACGTCGGACGTCGGAGCAGACGCTTCTACTAGCTCCGGGCTACTAACTTTAAACGCTGTGTCGCCCGCGTGCTAGCGTAGTAGCGACTACTCCGCGGCTTCCCTGTTCCATCTATTGCTGCCCCCTGGACCCTATGAGCACTTGGCTACATAGCTGATGCCTGCTGGAATGTCCATTAATCACGGTGGTCCATTCTGTTTATTTATCTGTAAATAGCCCACCCAATCTACCTACCTCATCCCCATACTGTTTTTATTTAATTTAATTTTCTGCTCTTTTGCACACCAGTATCTCTACTTGCACATCATCATCTGCTCATTTATCATTCCAGTGTTAATCTGCTAAATTGTAATTATTCGCTCCTGTGGCCTATTTATTGCCTACCTCCTCATGACTTTTGCACACACTGTATATAGACTTTCTTTTTTCTACTGTGTCATTGACTTGTTTATTGTGTTATTGGCTTGTTTATCGTTTACTCCATGTGTAACTCTGTGTTGTTGTCTGTGTCACAATGCTTTGCGTTATCTTGGCCAGGTCGCAGTTGCAAATGAGAACTTGTTCTCAACTAGCCTACCTGGTTAAATAAAGGTGAAATAAAATAAATAAAAAACTAAATGTGGAAAAAGTCAAGCGGGATGAATTATTTTTGAAGGCACTGTAAGTGGGTTTGTCATTGTGTGTTGTAGTGAGTGTGCCCCCTGGGCACAAACTGGTTAAATTAACATTGTTTCAATGTCATTTGTCAATGTATTGTGATGTGGAATCTATATGGAAAATACATCGGAGTTGAAAAACGTCATCAAAACTTTTGTTTTGAGGCTGAAATTTCAACCACAGGATTATGTCATCATGGTAACACATTTTCAACATAGACAAACCTTGTGTAAAATATGTTGAATTTGTACCTTTGAAATATGGTCAGATCTTCAACTTTATATCCACTATCAGAAAAAACAATAGGCTGGGCAGCACCTCCTACTGGAGAGTTAATCTATTCTAGAGCTACCCATTTTGTCATGCCGGGTTTTAACCAAGCCCAGCCCTGCTTAACTTTGTTGTCATTGAAATCTACCAACGTGCTATCATGAGAATGATTATTGAGAGATGTCTTAATAACTAAATAGATTCACTGTTGCTATTGAAGTTGTTCCAAAGTGTAGGTTTAACAGAGTAAATGAAATGTAACCATATATCAACCTGTGCATACAGAGATAGTTACAGTTGAAGTCGGAAGTTTACATACACTTAGGTTGGAGTCATTAAAACTCGTTTTAAACCACTCCACAAATGTCTTGTTAACAAACTATAGTTTTGGCAAGTTGGTTAGGACATCTACTTTGTGCATGACTTAAGTATTTTTTCCAACAATTGTTTACAGACAGATTATTTAACTTATACTGTATCACAATTCCAGTAGGTCAGAATTTTACATACACTAAGTTGACTGTGCCTTTAAACAGCTTGGAAAATTTCAGAAAAATATGTCATGGCTTTAGAAGCTTATGATAGGCTTATTGACATAATTTGAGTCAATTGGAGATGTACCTGTGGATGTATTTCAAGGCCTACCTTCAAACTCAGTGCCTCTTTGCTTGACATCATGGGAAAATCAAAATAAATCAGCCAAGACCTCAGAATTTTTTTTTTAGACCTCCACAAGTTTGGTTCATCCTTGGGAGCAATTTCCAAATGCCTGAAGGTGCCACGTTCATCTGTACAAACAATAGTACGCAAGTATAAACACCAAAGGACCACGTAGCCGTCATATCGCTCAGGAAGGAGACACGTTCTGTCTCCTAGAAATGAACGTACTTTGGTGCGAAAAGTGAAAATCAATCCCAGAACAACAGCAAAGGACCTTGTGAAGACGCTGGAGGAAACAGGTACAAAAGTATCTATATCCACAGTAAAACGAGTCCTATATCGACATAACCTGAAAGGCCACTCAGCAAGGAAGAAGCCACTGCTCCAAAACCGACATAAAAAAGCCAGACTATGGTTTGCAACTGCACATGGGGACAAAGATCGTACTTTCTGGAAAAATGTCCTCTGGTCTGATGAAACAAAAATAGAACTGTTTGGCCATAATGACCATCATTATGTTTGGAGGAAAAAGGGGGAGGCTTGCAAGCCGAAGAACACCATCCCAACCGTGAAGCACGGGGGTGGCAGCATCATGTTGTGGCGGTGCTTTGCTGCAGGAGGGACTGGTGCACTTCACAAAATAGATGTCATCATGAGGAAGGACAATTATGTGGATATATTGAAGCAACATCTCAAGACATCAGTCAGGAAGTTAAAGCTTGGTCGCAAATGGGTCTTCCAAATGGACAATGACCCAAAGCATACTTCCAAAGTTGTGGCAAAATGGCTTAAGGACAACAAAGTCAAGGTATTGGAGTGGCCATCACAAAGCCCTGACCTCAGCCATATAAAAAATTTGTGGGCAGAACTGTTAAAGCGTGTGCGAGCAAGGATGCCTACAAACCTGACTCAGTTACACCACCTCTGTCAGGAGGAATGGGCCACAATTCACCCAATTTATTGTGGGAAGCTTGTGGAAGGCTACCTGAAATGTTTGACCCAAGTTAAACAATTTAAAGGCAATGCTACCAAATACTAATTGACGGTATGTAAACTTCTGAACCACTGGGAATGTGATGAAAGAAATAAAATCTGAAATAAATCATTCTCTCTACTATTATTCTGACATTTCACATTCTTAAAATAAAGTGGTGATCCTAACTGACCTAAGACCGGGAATTTTTACTAGGATTAAATGTCAGGAATTGTGAAAAACTGAGTTTAAATCCATTTGGCTAAGGTGTATGTAAACTTCCAACTTCAACTGTATTTATGGGGCGGCAGGTAGCCTAGTGGTTAGAGCGTTGAAAATTAAAAAAAATTAACTGATTTGCGTAGTTAAATGAAGGTAAAATATAGTCATATATCGTCAATTATAAACAGGGTGGTTCGAGCCCTTGGCTGAAAGCCATATACCACAGGTATGACAAAACCTTTCATTTTTACTGTTCTAATTACGTTTGTGACCAGTTTATAAAAGCAATAAGACACCTCGGCGGTTTGTGGTATTAGTTCAATATAAGGGCTGTATCCAGGCACTCCGCATTGCGTTGTGTGTATGAACAGCCCTTAGCGGTGGTATATTGGACATATACCACACCCCCTCGTGCCTTATTGCTTAATTCTACTATTTAGGCATATAGCGTTTGTGAAGTCCTCAACAGCTATTGTTTTAAATTCCATCCAGGGTGCAATTAGAAAATAGACAATACATATAGGCCTAGAGTTTTAAGCTTTGGTTGATTTCAAACATAATCTTCAAGTAAAAAAATAATATTTTGGATTCACATCTCAATCTCAACCAAAATTCAAAGTTAAATAATAGGGCTAAATCAAATACAACTTTAAATGCACTTTAAATAAAGTTTGATTTGATTTAGTCTTATTCCTTAACTTTGATTTTTGGTAGAGATAGAAACTTGAATCCAAAATATCAATGATTAATTTGTAGACATACTGGATATTGAATTGTGTTTGGATGTCAACGCATTAACGCAACCAAATATAATTTGAAGGAGACTTATTCTGCTTGGATAGTTCCAACTGTGCCGCTGACTTAGTCTGGCTATAATTCCAGTTTGTCTACAAATTAATAATTGATACAGTATGTTGGATTTACATCTCTATCTCAACCAAACAAGTTAAAGAATAGAACAAATCAAACTTTAAATGCACTTAGTCCTACTCTTTAACTTTGATTTTTGGGTAAGATGGATACGTGAATCCAACATATCAATTATTAATTAGTAGACAAACTGGAATTAAAGCCGGACTAAGTCAGTGGCACAGAAGATGCATCTCCTACAAATGTTTTTATTCGGTTGCGTTGTTTTGTTTTTTATTTTTTTATTTACTGAACAAAAACAATGCTGACAGAAAAGATACAGAATACAATAACCCCAAGGCTTACTGCTATAATTCAAGGTTTTGATTAAGCAATTATGTGGCTGTGTGAAATAGTGTAGAACAGCTTTGAGGTCTCCCATGATTTTTGCTCTGAATTACATTGCATCTAATTATGTATCCCTGTCAGGTTTGTCTCTGTATGATATCAGCTATCCACTCTGTACACTACACCGGAATGGGTGGTGGTAGTAGTGTACATGTCAGAATGTGTGTGCAACTGGTCAACTGGAGTCAGGTGCAGGAGATCAGAGATGAGTGAACGGGCACACTTTAATTGGCAGAAGCAAAAGTCGGACGCAACAGCGTCACAACACTCCAGCCAAAGGCAAAAGTGAAATAGCGCACTGGTCACATAAAATAATGAACAACAATACAATACCACGGGTTGAAACAATACCCGGAAAAAAACTGCCTGCCGTGTCACACAATAAATGTAACGAACAATTACACACACAGACATGGGGGGAACAGAGGATAATATACACGTAGATTGATGAGGGAATGTAAACCAGGTGTGCGGGAAAACAAGACAAAACAAATGGAAAATGAAAGGTGGAGCGGCGATGGCTAGAAGACCGGTGACGACGACCGCCGAGCGCCGCCCGAACAAGGAGAGGAACCGACTTCGGCGGAAGTCGTGACAGTACACTACACTGGACTGGATGGTGGTAGTAGTGTACAATACACTGGACTGGATGGTGGTAGTAGTGTACACTACACTGGACTGGACTGTAATGGGGGTAACAGGGTTTCTGTTAGGAAAATGTGGAGCTGGAAAACATGACCAGGAAGATTTTAATTTACTGGCCATTTGAGACATGTACCGGACCCATATGCATTGGGTGCGTAACCCATTAGGACATCCACACAAAATGCTCAGATTATGGACGTCCACACAAAATCACATTTAGATCATGGTAATTCATTTTAACATACCATGCAACTCCTGTAATTAAGCAGCCAGTAAAACGTCATTTTAAATAATTTGCCAAAATGCATTTAGCGGAAAAAAACATTCTGAACAGTGCACCTGATACAGTATGAGTGGTATATGACAGAGAAGGAAATCTCAGTTAGAAACTTAGAAAGAGGGTGAATATAAAGATGCAACAACTAGGATGGGTTGTTAATATGACTAGGATTGTGCCTTTGGCTTCTGGACAAAGAAAGATAGTTGATATGAAAAGCAATAGTACAGGAGAGAAACGGCATAATGAGGAATCATTTCAGAGGCAACTTGCGTGGCAAAAGGCCTGGCTGATTATTCAGTTGGGCTGTCAGTGAAAAGCATCTAAAATATGTGTGAAGATAATGTGTCTTGAGTATAATTTAAAATGTTGAGACAAGAAGGGGAGGTGTGTGTGGCGAAGATAGCCTTTAGGCGCGTCTCTCTCCAGAATGCATGAGCTCAGCTCTCCAGAATACATTCAGCTGTCTCCCCCAAATTCTTCCGCATTCGTTGTGTGACTTGTTTGCTCTTTGATTGTTTATATCAATTCATATGTCACCAGTAATTAGGCCTACAGTAATTTACAATTAAAATTCTCGGACTAGAAACGTTGTTTGCAGTTCACAACCTGCTACACTTGTGAGAAACAAGTTTTGGTTTATTTCATAACCATAATTTACGACTTGTCAATTTGTTTATTGTCTTTTATTTGGAGTGCTCCATGTGAGCAAAAAAACATGGATCTGGTTTCTCTGTCTTGTTAACGTGTATGTAGAGCGTGCACCTGAGCAAGCATAGAAGTAACATACCTGGTCTGCTGTGTGCAAATGTAGGAAAATGCCTATTTGGGGATGTTTGATTTCTGATTGTCTACCACTAATAATCTGAGCTTCTCGGGTCATTTTTTTCTTCAGTCAAAGAAGTCTGTTTTTTAAACATTCATTGCAAATGATAGCCTAATAAACCGGAATAGGCTAGTTGATAAAAAACCTGACTAAAAATGAGGGCTGAGGGGCTTACGTTGCAAACTTCCCTTGCTTAGCTAATCATTTGGACCGCTAGCCAAGATGGCGACGGGGATTCCCCCAAGGGCGTAAGGCAAGGGTAAGTGGACGAGGGTGTGTCTTTTAAGTGTTTGGACCGGACCCAATGTTGCACTTGCACTTCACTAGGAATAGCTCAAGTCAAGACAGATAAAGGGCTGTGTTCAAATGAACCGGAATTTTCATCAGTATATTTTCTACTGTTTTTATTTGTCATCTTCATGTATTTTTACTGAGTTGACAATGGACGTCATAGGTCAGGTTAGGTTAGACTATTCAGCTGCCAATGATCAGGATGTATAAACGTGTCCAAATGGCAGAGGCTGGTGCTCTCGCATTAGTTGAATTTTTACTTTAATATTTGTATAATTTGAATTACATTTTTTGTGATGAACTGTGTGACAATTACTTTGAGGAAGAAAAAAAAGTATTATTGAAATGAAACTGTCCCACGAAAAATAGCATGTGAAAATCAATCAACACATCATAAGGCAGGTAGAAATGGTATAGGATAAATTGTATGTTTCCCCAAACTTGATCGCTCTCTTCTGCCTCCAGGGCAAGATTCATGACAAAAATCACCACCCTGCTCATTACAGACACCTGTGATCATCTGAAGTACTGCAAAGGGCCACTAGATGTCTTGTGATAGATTTTCTTATTCATATATAGAATTGATGTTTTTTATATCTGTGTCCATATTGTCCATGAGTTTCTAGTAGACAGACCATTAGGTTCAAGAGAAAATAACCTAATAAATGAAAAAATTATGTAATCAACAATGACATTATTTTCAATTACCTCTGCAACTCCTCCTATGATTAACTTTTTTCACAACTGCCACCAGTTTGACGGCAAAAAATTGACAGCAAATACAAACTATAAAGGATAGGCCTACTGTATTTCATGCTGAAACGCTCATATTAAACACCAATGGTATTCACTAAGTTGATGGTTTATGTTTAGGATAATGTTTTACAGCTTTGTCATTCTATTTTTTATTTTAAAATCATCTTATTTAATTACTTCATATATTTTACTTGCGATAAGACCAGAGAGCGGGCCAGCAGCTGCCTCCAGGGCAAGATTCATGACAATAAACGTCAACCTGATAATTACAGACACCTGTGAGAATCTGAAGTACCTAAAAGGGCCACTAGATGTCTTGTGATAGATTACTTAAAATCCTTGAAAGATACCACAATTCTGGTAGTTTACCGGTAAACTTCAAAAGTTTCCAGTAATATACCCTCCCTTGGCAATCCTACTTGTGGGTTTCATAACCACGTCTTTATAACAATTCAATATAGATGAAATGGGAGACAGGAACTACGTTCAACCATTTATCTAGAACGCGATCGTCTCAACACATGCAACTTCCATGAAGCTCTGCGGCACAACCCCAATACACCACAGGTGACCCCTTGTACCATATGTCACGTGGCTCAGTTGGTAGTGCATGGTGCTTGCAACACCAGGGTTGTGTGTTTGATTCCCAGGGGGGACAAGTATGAAAATGTCTGCAGTTGCTCTGGATAAGAGCATCTGCTAAATGACAAAATTGTAATATATTACATCTTGTATATTTAAAAGGGTGAGAGCAGAACCAGCTGTGCTTTCACCTGTCCAGTTCTTTCAAACCAGTGTGGACAAGGAAACATGAAATGACAAGTGTTGTTGGGAAGCAGCCCCTGTCTCCAAGCAGAGTTTAAGGATCTGAGCGATACACCCTCCCCTCATCCTAAGCCACAGTGACCGCTGAGGAGAGATCAGTGTTTTACGATGTGCTGGATCCTCTTCTCACAGACTGTACTATCAGGTTTCCCTTGGCATGATGTTCGTGTCAGCACAGCACATAACTCAACCATGACAGTAAGACAGACACACATGTCCACCACCACCCTATGCATGTGAGGGGTCTTCTTCTCTCCCAGACCACGTCTCCTTTGACCAGGGCCAATAGGCCAAGGCAGGAAGTGTTCGTATCATTTTATTTTGAGATGTCGAAATACTGTATCAACTTAATGACCCCTTAAGTAATACACAATACAATTCTTTCTGCTATAGAGAATGGACAGTGAGGAGATTATATTTGGTCCTACAGTATAGTAGAAATAGTACATATGCGTAGAGCATTAAAACATACAGAGCTACTGGTAACCTAATGGGGATACATGGTCAGGAGTATTATGCATCTCTGTTTGGGTAATGAGGGCTATCTGGTGTTGCATCCAGACTTCCATCATCATATCTGGACGTGTAATAATATTAGCACCTAGTTCAGTTGATGGATGAGCACATCGGATCTGGTCATGGGTTAGATCAGCATCCTGCTAGAGTAACTCTTTAGGAATTCTCACAATCTCCTATGAGTCTGCCTGGGAAGGTCAACAACATCAACCTAAATATAAGGAAATACACAACACAGGCCTGGAAAGAACATCGATATTTTCACGAGAGAAGATTTTAGATAGTCTTGTTATATATCAGAGAGCTTTTTAAGGAACTGAAAACTAAATTTACGGTACAGATAGCGGGCTCGCCGATTAATTGATGATAATTACTGACAGCCACCGTATGTGCTGTTTCTGATACACAGTACTGTCCATTATGTGTGTGAGATGCTGCTTGTATTCAGTTATTGATGAACGTGCAGACAGAGAGTATCTTCCCCATCTGCTATAAATAGTGCTACATTCCCTGTCTGTGCCTCAAGTTGTTCCCGCCTGTTCACATCTCTCACCTCCCTATGTACGGGTTGTTGCAGTATTGTGTGTGTGTGTGTGTGTGTGTGTGTGTGTGTGTGTGTGTGTGTGTGTGTGTGTGTGTGTGTGTGTGTGTGTGTGTGTGTGTGTGTGTGTGTGTGTGTGTGTGTGTGTGTGTGTGTGTGTGTGTGTGTGTGTGTGTGTGTGTGTGTGTGTTGATTGAGTTCAATAACGGCAACATGATCGCAAGTGATTGATACAATTACCAAGCCATGCAAGTGTGAAATGTCCTCCTCACTTTTACACCCAACACATCATACACCTACTGTACACCACAGCACCAAAATATCTGTGCTGCTACACAGCTACCGTGGGTGTGGCTCCCTGCTGGTTCCTAAAGGGCGTGGATGGATCACTTGCAGGAGACATTTCGGCAGGTCTTTATGTTATGACACAGATAAATGGTTTAGGGTACAGCTGCAGCAGGCTAGGGTGTCACTGGTTGCTGGGTATCGTTAGCTGCCTGGCAGTCCCTCTGGTATGTGCATCCTGGCCCAGCGCCCCAGTCGAGGATGGTAATACAAGGCTAGCCCCAGCTGGATGTGATGAATGGGTCTATCCCCACAATGTAACCCACTGGGTGATGCAAACAATAGACAATCTATGACTGGACTGTACACAATGTAACGTAAAATAAGACCAGAAGAATGACAAATATAAAAAAATATTTCTAGTATTACTAGTATTTCTGGTATTACTAGTATTTCAACTCAATCTAAATTCGAACACTCATTCACAAAAATCATTATCTAGAATTAGATAGGCCTTCAACCACACTAAAATGCGTCACCCTTTCCTGTTTGGTATTAGGACATTTAGTGAGTGAACATGGTCACATTTGCATCTATAAAAAGTCCACTGGCTCATGATTTAGGGCAAGCTTCCATTTCTTTATTTGTACTGGCCAGTCTCTCAGAGATACAGTGACCAAAACTGCTACTGCATGGACTCAAAGGACTGCTCAATACAGACCTGGGTTCAAGTACTATTTGTAATCTTTCAAATACTTTGAGCATTTGCCTTAGCCTGCCTGGAGTGCCAGGTGGGTGAGGTTTGCACTTTTGTGACTTTTCTATTGGTTCTATTGCAACAGACAAGTTCAATCAAGCACAGATCAAGTAACTCAACCCAGGATACACGGAGTGTACAAAACATTAGGAAAGAACACTTTCCTAATATTGAGTTGCATTCCCCTTTTGCCTTCAGAATAGCCTCAATTCGTAAGGGCATGGACTACAACGTGTCGAAAGCATTCCACAGGGATGCTGGCCCATGTTGACTCCAATGGTTCCCACAGTTGTCAAGGTGGCTGGATGTCCTTTGGGTGGTGGACTGTTGAGTGTGAAAAACCCAGCAGTGTTGCAGTTCTTGACACATTCAAACCGGTGCACCTGGCACCTACTACCAAACCCTGTTCAAAGGCACTTAAATATTTTGTCTTGCCCATTCACCCTCTGAATGGCACACATACACAATCCATGTCTCAATTGTGTCAAGGCTTAAAAATCCTTATTTAACCTGTCTCCTCCCCTTCATCTACACTGATTGAAGTGGATTTAACAAGTGACATCAATACGAGATCATAGCTTTCACCGAATGTTTTGTACACTCAGTATATCTCGGATATCAATACTGGACTGATATTTGTGACCTTTCGCTGTATTCTAATCCATCAAGCTCATATCTGAGCCTCATGTTTGAGCAGTAACCTCACCACATCCTTAGCATGACTCACACACTGAGAGGTCTGTCTCTGGGTAACCTGGATCTGACTGCTACTGTACCTGGTCCTGGGTCTGAAATGTCACCCTATTTGCTATGGGCCCTGGCCAAGAGTAGTGCACTACATAGGGAAGACGTGTCATTTCAGATTCCACCTGGTCCACCTCTCCTATGGCTCCCTCTGGAACAAAAATGGCTGCCAGTGCCAACAGTTCTGTGGGTTCCATCTTGCAACTGTCTTTACTGTAATGTTGGGGATTTAATCATAAATATTATATCCTGCTGACTACGTCAAATGTCAAAGGGTGAAAAAATGACAGGTTTGGATCTGGGTTGAGCAGGCAGGGTGAAGTAGAGACCGAACACAAAAGCAGTTTTCAACACATTTATTTCTAAGGCATGGTTTTCTCAATAAGACGTGGCAATCAAGTTTCAGACATCAATATCTCTTAGCCTTCTCCATACTTGCTGAGTGGGCACTTGTGGAGTAGAGGCCAGTTTTTATGTTGACTTCTGTTGTGTTTCTGTTAGCCTTAAAGTTCTACTGAGTACCTGAAGCAGAAGACTGAGCTTCCTCTGCTGGTCTTGAGGAGAACCCATTGTGACCGAACCAGCCTGGAGCGTGTTGAGGTGTCCTACGGGTGACGGCTCTAGCAGGCCTGAGACATGATGGATAATGTTATGTGGTGAAGGGGACGGGGACGGGGACGGGGGCCACTAAGAATCCACAGTGCGACCATGCGGGCCATGACTGTCGGACGGAGTTGTCCACTCAAGTGGGTGAGCGGTGTGGATGGGGTGACCATTGTGGGGACTGCACCCACCGGGACACGGCTAAGGATTCCATCCCAGAGGAGTGGGGCCACCTAAAACCTTCTGCTCCAGGTCAACCAGGGGGAAAGGTTGACCTGGAGGAAGCAGAAGATTGGCCCCGGCCTTACCCCAGGACACCATGTGGTTTGAGATGGCTACCCACTGGACACAGACGTCAATTCATCGTCAATTCCACGTTGGTTCAACGTCATTTCATAGAAATGACATGGAAACAACGTTGATTCAACCTGTTTCTGCCCAGTGGGTAGTGACTAAAATATTGAGTGTGAGGACACACTGGAAAAGTGGGGAGAGTGTCACAGGTGTGAATAGTTGTCTCATTAACACAAGTTCTCCCATTGTCTAACTTATGTATCAAGGGATTTTAGATGTGTGTATTTAAAAAACCCTGGACACTTGAGCTGCGTTCAGTTATCTTAAACATTTGCTGCATTGCGGAACGGTTTGTACTGAATGACATGTTTCCCCAAAATGTTCTTGTGCGTTCTTGAACCGACTTTGAGGTACATTTTCTCCCGTTTGGTGGGTGTGGTGAGGTGTGGCTTGAAGCAATGAGTGACGTATTTAAAGGGCAGTGGCCATGCTGACAGCATTCCCCAACATCGCCCCATTTTTCAACTGGTCGTTCAATACAGCACCGTTTCCGTTCATTTGAACGTTCCAGAATGGAAAAACGTACTGAACGCAACCCTGTACCTTTTTGTTTTCTGTATTGTTTCTATGTTTCTGATTTGAATAAGCTTTTTTAAGTAAAAGAGGAATGGAAATAATAGAGGAACTGATAAAACTGAACGATATGGATTGATGTCTGGAACTTGATTGCTGAGAAAAACCATGTCTCAAAAATAAATGTGTTATACTGTCCTTTTGTGTTCGGTCTCTACTTCACTGCCTGCTCAAACCAGAACCAAACCTGTCCATGTTTCACCCTTTGATATTAGTGCTTCCCTGGTTTATTCAGAGTGTAGAATGAAACTCATTCCAATTGTATTGCCCTCTAATATGTTTCATCTGTCCAGGGTGAAATCATCCGTCGGTTTTGACCTCTTCTTCTCCTCTTCCTCTACTGCTATATTTGGTCTGTCCTTCATTCGGAACTAACTTGTAAATTGATATACCCTATATTGCCCTTTGTGCAACCTTCTCTGCCATATCAGGGTTTCCAAATAAAGAACTCCAAAATCATCTGCAGAAGCATTCATGTACAATAAAGATATATTTATTATCTGTCATAAATCAGCAAAAAAGAGTGTAGGAGTGCCAGGGAGTGAGAAATTGGGGTTAACACACTCTCACATGGAGGTGGGACAGTATTCTCTCCCTTTTCCTCTATACTAAAATCCATATTTTCACATTATGTTTGAAAGACTTAGCTTTCCATCTTCTGTTCAATGTAAACCCTTTATTTCCATATGAAAACCACTGGTCTTTTGACACATTTTAAGTGGCAGCATTTATGTCCTCCATCGAACCCTTTGGCTTGCTGAAAATAGTGCCCAGTTTACGATTGAAATGGAAATACTAGAGCTAGTAGTACATTTTTTCATTTGCATGCATTCATACATGGACTTGTGTATCAAAGTTTTGATTGTATGACTTAATTTGCCCTTAAAAAAAAGAGAGACTACACCTTGAGGTGGTGCCTGGTGGGTGCTACCAAGGCCCAGGGTTGTATAAGTGAGAGTATTAAAGGCCTAGTACAATGGTTTGGGGCTAATTGATGGTTCCCAGGACTTGGGTGTAGGACTGTTGTGGTGACGATGGGAAGGTTTAGAGTGTTACACACAACCAGTAGTTTGTAATTATAGGAACTACCTTCACACCTGATTCTTCAGATCTTTGGGTGTCTGTTTTAATGGATTAATTTGACAGGCCTCGTTCAGTCGTTGGCCAATATACCTGGTGTTGTTCCCTGGGGAGTGTTTGTCTATGTGTTCATTTCTATTAAAACATTTTCTGCCAAGAGGATAAAACTTTTCCAACTCTCACCAAAGTCCATCTATTAGTTATGATTCCTTGAGAATGAGTGTTTATACACGTGCTCTGGTTTTAAAACCTGCATGAATATTGGTATTCCCAGACTAGGTCCTTTGTTCTTCTGTGTTACTCTCTGAGGCATGTTGTAAAAGTCAATCAGTTGAGGCTGATGCACAATTCATGTTTCATCCAGTATTGGCAGCTCATATTAACTGATGCAGTCAATAGAAACCCATATCAAAGTAAATATTCCGAATATTTTAGGTATTTCAGCGGACCTACAGGTAGAAATATAGACGGACCTACAGGTAGAAATATAGACGGATCTACAGGTAGAAATATAGACGGACCTACAGGTAGAAATATAGACGGAACTACAGGTAGAATTATAGACGGACCTACAGGTAGAAATATAGACGGACCTACAGGTAGAAATATAGACGGAACTACAGGTAGAAATATAGACGGACCTACAGGTAGAAATATAGACGGACCTACAGGTAGAATTATAGACGGACCTACAGGTAGAAATATAGACGGACCTACAGGTAGAATTATAGACGGACCTACAGGTAGAAATATAGACGGATCTACTGTAACGGTCGTCTTTCGGTGAGAGAGTGGACCAAGGCGCAGCGGGTGATGAATACATAATGATTTATTTGACAAGACGAACACTGACACGAAATACACTTGATAATTACAAAATAACAAACGCACGTAGACAGACCTGAACTAACGAACTTACATAAACACGAAGAACGCATGAACAGGAACAGACTACATAAAACGAACGAACAAACCGAAACAGTCCCGTGTGGTGCACGTACACAGACATGGAAGACAACCACCCACAACAAACAATGTGAAACAACCTACCTTAATATGGCTCTCAATCAGAGGAAACGCCAAACACCTGCCTCTAATTGAGAGCCATACCAGGCAACCCATTAACCCAACATAGAAAACACATAACAGACTACCCACCCAAACTCACGCCCTGACCAATTAAACACATACCAAACAACAGAAAACAGGTCAGGAACGTGACAGAACCCCCCCCTCAAGGTGCGAACTCCGGGCGCACCCCTAAAACTCAAGGGGAGGGTCTGGGTGGGCATCTGTCCGCGGTGGCGGCTCCGGCGGTGGACGAGGACACCACTCCACCACTGTCTTTGTCCCTCTCCTTAGCGTCCTTTGAGTGGCGACCCTCGCCCCCGACCATGGTCCAGGAACCCTCACTAAGGCCCCTCCTACATAGAGGAGACAACTCAGGAACGAGAGGTAGCTCAGGCCAGAGAGGTAGCTCAGGCCAGAGAGGTAGCTCAGGACAGAGAGGTAGCTCAGGACAGAGAGGTAGCTCAGGACAGAGAGGTAGCTCCGGACAGAGAGGTAGCTTAGGACAGAGGGACAACTCTGTACTAATGGCAGCTCCGGACTGGGTGGCAGCTCCGGACTGGGTGGCAGCTCCGGACTGGGTGGCAGCTCCGGACTGGGTGGCAGCTCCGGACTGAGTGGCAGCTCATGACTGGGTGGCAGCTCATGACTGGAGGGCAGCTCATGACTGGAGGGCAGCTCATGACTGAGTGGCAGCTCATGACTGGGTGGCAGCTCATGACTGGAGGGCAGCTCATGACTGGAGGGCAGCTCATGACTGGAGGGCAGCTCATGACTGGAGGGCAGCTCATGACTGGAGGGCAGCTCATGACTGAAGGGCAGCTCATGACTGGAGGGCAGCTCATGACTGAAGGGCAGCTCATGACTGGAGGGCAGCTCATGACTGGAGGGCAGCTCATGACTGGAGGGCAGCTCATGACTGTAGGGCAGCTCATGACTGTAGGGCAGCTCATGACTGTAGGGCAGCTCTGGCAGCTCCTGACTGGCTGGCGGTTCTGGCAGCTCCTGACTGGCTGGCGGTTCTGGCAGCTCCTGACTGGCTGGCGGCTCTGGCAGCTCCTGACTGGCTGGCGGCTCTGGCAGCTCCTGACTGGCTGGCGGCTCTGGCAGCTCCTGACTGGCTGGCGGCTCTGGCGGCTCCTGACTGGCTGGCGGCTCTAGCGGCTCCTGACTGACGGACGGCTCTAGCGGCTCCTGACTGACGGACGGCTCTAGCGGCTCCTGACTGACGGACGGCTCTAATGGCTCGGGACAGACGGGCGGCTCTAATGGCTCGTGGCAGACGGATGGCTCAGAAGGCGCTGGGCAGACGGATGGCTCAGAAGGCGCTGGGCAGACGGATGGCTCAGAAGGCGCTGGGCAGACGGATGGCTCAGAAGGCGCTGGGCAGACGGATGGCTCAGACCCGCTGAGGCGCACAGTAGGCCTGGTGCGTGGTGCCGGAACTGGTGGTACCGGACTGGAGACACGCACCTCAAGGCTAGTGCGGGGAGCAGGAACAGGGCACACTGGACTCTCGATGCGCACTATAGGCCTGGTGCGTGGTACCGGCACTGGTGGTACCGGGCTGAGGTCACGCACCTCAGGGCGAGTGCGGGGAGAAGGAACAGTGCGTACAGGGCTCTGAGGACGCACATGAGGCTTGGTGCGTGGTGCCGGAACTGGAGGCACTGGGCTGGATACACACACCACAGGGAGAGTGCGTGGAGGAGGAACAGGGCTCTGGAGACGCACTGGAAACCTGGTGCGTGGTGTAGGCACTGGTGGTACTGGCCTGGAGCGGGGAGGTGGCGCCGGAAATACCGGACCGTGCAGGCGTACTGGCTCCCTTGAGCACTGAGCCTGCCCAACCTTACCTGGTTGTATGCTCCCCGTCACCCGACCAGTGCGGGGAGGTGGAATAACCCGCACCGGGCTATGTAGGCGAACCGGGGACACCATGCGTAAGGCTGGTGCCATGTAAGCCGGCCCGAGGAGACGTACTGGTGGCCAGATATGTAGGGCCGGCTTCATGACATCCGGCTCAATACTCAATCTAGCCCTGCCAGTGCGGGGAGGTGGAATAACCCGCACCGGGCTATGCACACGTACAGGAGACACCGTGCGCTCTACTGCGTAACACGGTGTCTGCCCGTACTCTCGCTCTCCACGGTAAGTACAGGGAGTGGGCGCAGGTCTCCTACCTGACTTCGCCACTCTCCCTTCTAGCCCCCCCCCCAAGAAATTTTTGGGGTTTACTCACAGGTGCTAGACGCGTCCCCTCATAACGCCGGTTCCTTTCTCCGGTTTCCTCCGCTCTCCGAGCTGCCTCCAGCTGTTCCCATGGGAGGCGATCCTTTCCAGCCAGGATCTCCTCCCATGTGTAGCAACCCTTGCCGTTCAAAACATCCTCCCATGTCCATTCCTCCTTCGTGCGCTGTCTCTCTCTCCCGTTACACCGCTGCTTGATCCTTTGTTGGTGGGTGGTTCTGTAACGGTCGTCTTTCGGTGAGAGAGTGGACCAAGGCGCAGCGGGTGATGAATACATAATGATTTATTTGACAAGACGAACACTGACACGAAATACACTTGATAATTACAAAATAACAAACGCACGTAGACAGACCTGAACTAACTAACTTACATAAACACAAAGAACGCATGAACAGGAACAGACTACATAAAACGAACGAACAAACCGAAACAGTCCCGTGTGGTGCACGTACACAGACATGGAAGACAACCACCCACAACAAACAATGTGAAACAACCTACCTTAATATGGCTCTCAATCAGAGGAAACGCCAAACACCTGCCTCTAATTGAGAGCCATACCAGGCAACCCAACATAGAAAACACATAACAGACTACCCACCCAAACTCACGCCCTGACCAATTAAACACATACCAAACAACAGAAAACAGGTCAGGAACGTGACATCTACAGGTAGAAATATAGACGGATCTACAGGTAGAAATATAGACGGACCTACAGGTAGAAATATAGACGGACCAACAGGTAGAAATATAGACGGACCTACAGGTAGAAATATAGACGGACCTACAGGTAGAAATATAGACGGACCTACAGGTAGAAATATAGACGGACCTACAGGTAGAAATATAGACGGACCTACAGGTAGAATTATAGACGAACCTACAGGTAGAATTATAGACGGACCTACAGGTAGAAATATAGACGGACCTACAGGTAGAATTATAGACGGACCTACAGGTAGAATTATAGACGGACCTACAGGTAGAAATATAGACGGACCTATAGGTAGAAATATAGACGGACCTACAGGTAGAAATATAGACGGACCTACAGGTAGAAATATAGACGGACCTACAGGTAGAAATATAGACGGACCTACAGGTAGAATTATAGACGGACCTACAGGTAGAAATATAGACGGACCTACAGGTAGAAATATAGACGGACCTACAGGTAGAAATATAGATGGACCTACAGGTAGAAATATAGACGGATCTACAGGTAGAAATATAGACGGACCAACAGGTAGAAATATAGACGGATCTACAGGTAGAAATATAGACGGAACTACAGGTAGAAATATAGACGGATCTACAGGTAGAAATATAGACGGACCAACAGGTAGAAATATAGACGGACCTACAGGTAGAATTATAGACGGACCTACAGGTAGAAATATAGACGGACCTACAGGTAGAAATATAGACGGACCTACAGGTAGAAATATAGATGGACCTACAGGTAGAAATATAGACGGATCTACAGGTAGAAATATAGACGGACCAACAGGTAGAAATATAGACGGATCTACAGGTAGAAATATAGACGGAACTACAGGTAGAAATATAGACGGATCTACAGGTAGAAATATAGACGGACCAACAGGTAGAAATATAGACGGACCTACAGGTAGAAATATAGACGGACCTACAGGTAGAAATATAGACGGACCTACAGGTAGAAATATAGACGGACCTACAGGTAGAATTATAGACGGACATACAGATAGAAATATAGACGGACCTACAGGTAGAAATATAGACGGATCTACAGGTAGAAATATAGACGGACCTACAGGTAGAAATATAGACGGATCTACAGGTAGAAATATAGACGGACCTACAGGTAGAAATATAGACGGACCTACAGGTAGAAATATAGACGGACCTACAGGTAGAAATATAGACGGACTTACAGGTAGAAATATAGACGGACCTACAGGTAGAAATATAGATGGACCTACAGGTAGAAATATAGACGGATCTACAGGTAGAAATATAGACGGACCAACAGGTAGAAATATAGACGGATCTACAGGTAGAAATATAGACGGAACTACAGGTAGAAATATAGACGGATCTACAGGTAGAAATATAGACGGACCAACAGGTAGAAATATAGACGGACCTACAGGTAGAAATATAGAAAGACCTACAGGTAGAAATATAGACGGACCTACAGGTAGAAATATAGACGGATCTACAGGTAGAATTATAGACGGACCTACAGATAGAAATATAGACGGACCTACAGGTAGAAATATAGACGGATCTACAGGTAGAAATATAGACGGACCTACAGGTAGAAATATAGACGGATCTAGAGGTAGAATTATAGACGGAACTACAGGTAGAAATATAGACGGACCTACAGGTAGAAATATAGACGGACCTACAGGTAGAAATATAGACGGACCAACAGGTAGAAAGATAGACGGATCTACAGGTAGAAATATAGACGGACCTACAGATAGAAATATAGACGGACCAACAGGTAGAATTATAGACGAACCTACAGGTAGAAATATAGACGGATCTACAGGTAGAAATATAGACAGACCTACAGGTAGAAATTTAGACGGCCCTACAGGTAGAAATATAGATGGATCTACAGGTAGAAATATAGACGGATCTACAGGTAGAAATATAGACAGACCTACAGGTAGAAATATAGACGGACCTACAGGTAGAAATATAGACGGACCTACAGGTAGAAATATAGACGGATCTACAGGTAGAAATATAGACGGATCTACAGGTAGAAATATAGACAGACCTACAGGTAGAAATATAGACGGAACTACAGGTAGAAATATAGACGGACCTACAGGTAGAAATATAGACGGACCTACAGGTAGAAATATAGACAGACCTACAGGTAGAAATATAGACGGATCTACAGGTAGAAATATAGACAGACCTACAGGTAGAAATATAGACGGAACTACAGGTAGAAATATAGACGGACCTACAGGTAGAAATATAGACGGAACTACAGGTAGAAATATAGACAGACCTACAGGTAGAAATATAGACGGAACTACAGGTAGAAATATAGACGGATCTACAGGTAGAAATATAGACAGACCTACAGGTAGAAATATAGACGGAACTACAGGTAGAAATATAGACGGATCTACAGGTAGAAATATAGACGGATCTACAGGTAGAAATATAGACAGACCTACAGGTAGAAATATAGACGGACCTACAGGTAGAAATATAGACGGAACTACAGGTAGAAATATAGACGGACCTACAGGTAGAAATATAGATGGATCTACAGGTAGAAATATAGACGGAACTACAGGTAGAAATATAGACGGACCAACAGGTAGAAATATAGACGGATCTACAGGTAGAAATATAGACGGAACTACAGGTAGAAATATAGACGGATCTACAGGTAGAAATATAGACGGACCAACAGGTAGAAATATAGACGGACCTATAGGTAGAAATATAGACGGACCTACAGGTAGAAATATAGACGGACCTACAGGTAGAAATATAGACGGATCTACAGGTAGAATTATAGACGGACCTACAGATAGAAATATAGACGGACCTACAGGTAGAAATATAGACGGATCTACAGGTAGAAATATAGACGGACCTACAGGTAGAAATATAGACGGATCTAGAGGTAGAAATATAGACGGACCTACAGGTAGAAATATAGACGGAACTACAGGTAGAAATATATACGGAACTACAGGTAGAAATATAGACAGACCTACAGGTAGAAATATAGACGGACCTACAGGTAGAAATATAGACGGATCTACAGGTAGAAATATAGACGGACCTACAGGTAGAAATATAGACGGACCTACAGGTAGAAATATAGACGGATCTACAGGTAGAAATATAGACGGACCTACAGGTAGAAATATAGACGGACCAACAGGTAGAAAGATAGACGGATCTACAGGTAGAAATATAGACGGACCTACAGGTAGAAATATAGACGGACCTACAGATAGAAATATAGACGGACCTACAGGTAGAAATATAGACGGACCTACAGGTAGAAATATAGATGGATCTACAGGTAGAAATATAGACGGATCTACAGGTAGAAATATAGACAGACCTACAGGTAGAAATATAGACGTACCTACAGGTAGAATTATAGACGGACCTACAGGTAGAAATATAGACGGACCTACAGGTAGAAATATAGACGGACCAACAGGTAGAAATATAGACGGACCTACAGGTACCTGTATAATACCTACAGGTAGAAATATAGACGGACCTACAGGTAGAATTATAGACGAACCTACAGGTAGAATTATAGATGGACCTACAGGTAGAAATATAGACAGACCTACAGGTAGAAATATAAACGGTGTCACGCCCTGACCTTAGAGAGACTTTTTATTTCTCTATTTGATTAGGTTGGGGTGTGATTTGGGTTCGGCATTCTAGTTTTTCTATTTCTTTGTTGGCCGGGTATGGTTCCCAATCAGAGGCAGCTGTCTATTGTTGTCTCTGATTGGGGATCATACTTAGCCAGCCTTTTTTCCACCTTTAGTTTGTGGGATCTTGTTTGTGTGTAGTTGCTTTCTGCACTGCATGTAGCTTTATGTTCGTTTTTGTATTTTGTTGTTTTTACGGTGTCATTTAAATAAAAGTAAAATGTACACCTACCACGCTGCACCTTGGTCCAATCCATCTCTAAACGATCGTGACAGACGGACCTCCAGGTAGAAATATAGACGGACCTACAGATAGAAATATAGACGGACCTACAGATCGAAATATAGATGGATCTACAGGTAGAAATATAGACGGATCTACAGATAGAAATATAGACGGACCTACAGGTAGAAATATAGATGGACCTACAGGTAGAAATATAGACGGACCTACAGGTAGAATTATAGACGGACCTACAGGTAGAAATATAGACGGACCTACAGGTAGAATTATAGACGAACCTACAGGTAGAATTATAGACGGACCTACAGGTAGAAATATAGACGGATCTACAGGTAGAAATATAGACAGACCTACAGGTAGAAATATAGACGGACCTACAGGTAGAAATATAGATGGATCTACAGGTAGAAATATAGACGGATCTACAGGTAGAAATATAGACAGACCTACAGGTAGAAATATAGACGGACCTACAGGTAGAAATATAGACGGACCTACAGGTAGAAATATAGACGGACCTACAGGTAGAAATATAGACGGATCTACAGGTAGAAATATAGACGGATCTACAGGTAGAAATATAGACAGACCTACAGGTAGAAATATAGACGGAACTACAGGTAGAAATATAGACGGACCTACAGGTAGAAATATAGACGGACCTACAGGTAGAAATATAGACAGACCTACAGGTAGAAATATAGACGGATCTACAGGTAGAAATATAGACAGACCTACAGGTAGAAATATAGACGGAACTACAGGTAGAAATATATAGACGGACCTACAGGTAGAAATATAGACGGAACTACAGGTAGAAATATAGACAGACCTACAGGTAGAAATATAGACGGAACTACAGGTAGAAATATAGACGGATCTACAGGTAGAAATATAGACAGACCTACAGGTAGAAATATAGACGGAACTACAGGTAGAAATATAGACGGATCTACAGGTAGAAATATAGACGGATCTACAGGTAGAAATATAGACAGACCTACAGGTAGAAATATAGACGGACCTACAGGTAGAAATATAGACGGACCTACAGGTAGAAATATAGACGGACCTACAGGTAGAAATATAGATGGATCTACAGGTAGAAATATAGACGGACCTACAGGTAGAAATATAGATGGATCTACAGGTAGAAATATAGACGGAACTACAGGTAGAAATATAGACGGACCAACAGGTAGAAATATAGACGGATCTACAGGTAGAAATATAGACGGAACTACAGGTAGAAATATAGACGGATCTACAGGTAGAAATATAGACGGACCAACAGGTAGAAATATAGACGGACCTACAGGTAGAAATATAGACGGACCTACAGGTAGAAATATAGACGGACCTACAGGTAGAAATATAGACGGATCTACAGGTAGAATTATAGACGGACCTACAGATAGAAATATAGACGGACCTACAGGTAGAAATATAGACGGATCTACAGGTAGAAATATAGACGGACCTACAGGTAGAAATATAGACGGATCTAGAGGTAGAAATATAGACGGACCTACAGGTAGAAATATAGACGGACCTACAGGTAGAAATATAGACGGACCAACAGGTAGAAAGATAGACGGATCTACAGGTAGAAATATAGACGGACCTACAGGTAGAAATATAGACGGACCTACAGATAGAAATATAGACGGACCAACAGGTAGAATTATAGACGAACCTACAGGTAGAAATATAGACGGATCTACAGGTAGAAATATAGACGGACCTACAGGTAGAAATATAGACGGATCTACAGGTAGAAATATAGACGGACCTACAGGTAGAAATATAGACGGACCTACAGGTAGAAATATAGACGGAACTACAGGTAGAAATATAGACGGACCTACAGGTAGAAATATAGACGGACCTACAGGTAGAAATATAGACGGACCTACAGGTAGAAATATAGACGTACCTACAGGTAGAAATATAGACGGACCTACAGGTAGAAATATAGACGGACCTACAGGTAGAAATATAGACGGACCAACAGGTAGAAATATAGACGGACCTACAGGTACCTGTATAATACCTACAGGTAGAAATATAGACGGACCTACAGGTAGAATTATAGACGAACCTACAGGTAGAATTATAGATGGACCTACAGGTAGAAATATAGACAGACCTACAGGTAGAAATATAAACGGTGTCACGCCCTGACCTTAGAGAGACTTTTTATTTCTCTATTTGATTAGGTTGGGGTGTGATTTGGGTTCGGCATTCTAGTTTTTCTATTTCTTTGTTGGCCGGGTATGGTTCCCAATCAGAGGCAGCTGTCTATTGTTGTCTCTGATTGGGGATCATACTTAGCCAGCCTTTTTTCCACCTTTAGTTTGTGGGATCTTGTTTGTGTGTAGTTGCTTTCTGCACTGCATGTAGCTTTATGTTCGTTTTTGTATTTTGTTGTTTTTACGGTGTCATTTAAATAAAAGTAAAATGTACACCTACCACGCTGCACCTTGGTCCAATCCATCTCTAAACGATCGTGACAGACGGACCTCCAGGTAGAAATATAGACGGACCTACAGATAGAAATATAGACGGACCTACAGATCGAAATATAGATGGATCTACAGGTAGAAATATAGACGGATCTACAGATAGAAATATAGACGGACCTACAGGTAGAAATATAGATGGACCTACAGGTAGAAATATAGACGGACCTACAGGTAGAATTATAGACGGACCTACAGGTAGAAATATAGACGGACCTACAGGTAGAATTATAGACGAACCTACAGGTAGAATTATAGACGGACCTACAGGTAGAAATATAGACGGATCTACAGGTAGAAATATAGACAGACCTACAGGTAGAAATATAGACGGACCTACAGGTAGAAATATAGATGGATCTACAGGTAGAAATATAGACGGATCTACAGGTAGAAATATAGACAGACCTACAGGTAGAAATATAGACGTACCTACAGGTAGAATTATAGACGGACCTACAGGTAGAAATATAGACGGACCTACAGGTAGAAATATAGACGGACCAACAGGTAGAAATATAGACGGACCTACAGGTACCTGTATAATACCTACAGGTAGAAATATAGACGGACCTACAGGTAGAATTATAGACGAACCTACAGGTAGAATTATAGATGGACCTACAGGTAGAAATATAGACAGACCTACAGGTAGAAATATAAACGGTGTCACGCCCTGACCTTAGAGAGACTTTTTATTTCTCTATTTGATTAGGTTGGGGTGTGATTTGGGTTCGGCATTCTAGTTTTTCTATTTCTTTGTTGGCCGGGTATGGTTCCCAATCAGAGGCAGCTGTCTATTGTTGTCTCTGATTGGGGATCATACTTAGCCAGCCTTTTTTCCACCTTTAGTTTGTGGGATCTTGTTTGTGTGTAGTTGCTTTCTGCACTGCATGTAGCTTTATGTTCGTTTTTGTATTTTGTTGTTTTTACGGTGTCATTTAAATAAAAGTAAAATGTACACCTACCACGCTGCACCTTGGTCCAATCCATCTCTAAACGATCGTGACAGACGGACCTACAGGTAGAAATATAGACGGACCTACAGATAGAAATATAGACGGACCTACAGATAGAAATATAGACGGACCTACAGATCGAAATATAGATGGATCTACAGGTAGAAATATAGACGGATCTACAGATAGAAATATAGACGGACCTACAGGTAGAAATATAGATGGACCTACAGGTAGAAATATAGACGGACCTACAGGTAGAAATATAGACGGACCTACAGGTAGAATTATAGACGAACCTACAGGTAGAATTATAGACGGACCTACAGGTAGAAATATAGACGGATCTACAGGTAGAAATATAGACAGACCTACAGGTAGAAATATAGACGGACCTACAGGTAGAAATATAGATGGATCTACAGGTAGAAATATAGACGGATCTACAGGTAGAAATATAGACAGACCTACAGGTAGAAATATAGACGGACCTACAGGTAGAAATATAGACGGACCTACAGGTAGAAATATAGACGGACCTACAGGTAGAAATATAGACGGATCTACAGGTAGAAATATAGACGGATCTACAGGTAGAAATATAGACAGACCTACAGGTAGAAATATAGACGGAACTACAGGTAGAAATATAGACGGACCTACAGGTAGAAATATAGACGGACCTACAGGTAGAAATATAGACAGACCTACAGGTAGAAATATAGACGGATCTACAGGTAGAAATATAGACAGACCTACAGGTAGAAATATAGACGGAACTACAGGTAGAAATATAGACGGACCTACAGGTAGAAATATAGACGGAACTACAGGTAGAAATATAGACAGACCTACAGGTAGAAATATAGACGGAACTACAGGTAGAAATATAGACGGATCTACAGGTAGAAATATAGACAGACCTACAGGTAGAAATATAGACGGAACTACAGGTAGAAATATAGATGGATCTACAGGTAGAAATATAGACGGATCTACAGGTAGAAATATAGACAGACCTACAGGTAGAAATATAGACGGACCTACAGGTAGAAATATAGACGGACCTACAGGTAGAAATATAGACGGACCTACAGGTAGAAATATAGATGGATCTACAGGTAGAAATATAGACGGACCTACAGGTAGAAATATAGACGGATCTACAGGTAGAATTATAGACGGACCTACAGGTAGAAATATAGATGGACCTACAGGTAGAATTATAGACGAACCTACAGGTAGAATTATAGACAGACCTACAGGTAGAAATATAGACGGACCTACAGGTAGAATTATAGACGGACCTACAGGTAGAAATATAGACGGACCTACAGGTAGAAATATAGACGGATCTACAGGTAGAAATATAGACGGACCTACAGGTAGAAATATAGACGGATCTACAGTTAGAATTATAGACGGAACTACAGGTAGAAATATAGACGGATCTACAGGTAGAAATATAGACGGATCTACAGGTAGAAATATAGACGGACCTACAGGTAGAAATATAGACGGATCTACAGGTAGAATTATAGACGGATCTACAGGTAGAATTATAGACGGACCTACAGGTAGAAATATAGACGGACCTACAGGTAGAAATATAGACGGACCTACAGGTAGAAATATAGACGGACCTACAGGTAGAAATATAGACGGACCTACAGGTAGAAATATAGACGGACCTACAGGTAGAAATATAGACGGACCTACAGGTAGAAATATAGACGGACCTACAGGTAGAAATATAGACGGACCAACAGGTAGAAATATAGACGGACCAACAGGTAGAAATATAGACGGACCTACAGGTAGAAATATAGACGGACCTACAGGTAGAAATATAGACGGACCTACAGGTAGAAATATAGACGGACCTACAGGTAGAAATATAGACGGACCTACAGGTAGAAATATAGACGGACCTACAGGTAGAACAATAGACGGACCTACAGGTAGAAATATAGACAGACCTACAGGTAGAAATATAGACGGATCTACAGGTAGAAATATAGACGGACCTACAGGTAGAAATATAGACGGACCTACAGGTAGAAATATAGACGGACCTACAGGTAGAAATATAGACGGATCTACAGGTAGAAATATAGACGGACCTACAGGTAGAAATATAGACGGACCTACAGATAGAAATATAGAGGGATCTACAGGTAGAAATATAGACGGACCTACAGGTAGAAATATAGACGGACCTACAGGTAGAAATATAGACGGACCTACAGGTAGAAATATAGACGGACCTACAGGTAGAATATAGACGGACCTACAGGTAGAAATATAGACGGACCTACAGGTAGAAATATAGACGGACCTACAGGTAGAATTATAGACGGACCTACAGGTAGAAATATAGACGGACCTACAGGTCACAGGTGGCTATGGGAGCTGAGAGGAAGGTGAGATGTTCAGAGGGAGAGCTGATAGGGTCAGGTCAGACTGTAACAGCTCTATGCCCCTATGGCAATATAATCACTATATGAGTTTCACCACTTCAGTGCTTTGTACTGTATCATACTGATGAAGCCAAAAGGTCTCCAATAGTCTCTGGCAATAGACAGTACATTCTCTCACACAGACACACATGCAGTCTCCTCTCTCTCACTCTCTCTCTCTGTCTCACTCTCTCTCTGTCTCACTCTCTCTTTATTTATATTTCTCTCTCTCTCTCTCGCTCTTTCTTTCTTTCTATCTATCTATCTATCTATCTATCTATCTATCTATCTATCTATCTATCTATCTATCTATCTATCTATCTATCTATCTATCTATCTATCTATCTATCTATCTATCTATCTATCTATCTATCTATCTATATATATATATATATATATATATATATATATACCTATCTATCCCCTTACTGTATGTATGTATGACGCCATTAAGTTTAAAGTCCTCAAAGTCTGGACAGAGACATTCCTGGCGGTGTTCCTTGTAATGGAGTCCGGTCCATTCTAAATCATACAGTCTAAAGAAGCGTAAGGATTCCAAAGAAGCATGACAGGGGTTAGAATATCAGTCTTTCAGGATGTATGAGTCAGGACTCAGGATGGCACAGCTGGTGCCTGGTAAAGTTTCCAAGGAGGGTAGAGGGGGCAGGCTCAGGCTCTAGGAGTTACATGTATCTGTATCCAGCTGTAGGGAGCAGAAAACTGTCAGTCAGTGGACTAGGCTGGACAGAGCTGGGCAGGAAGAGAGACATCAAGCAGAAGAGAGTGCTGGGAAGTGAACATCCATAGACAGACAAGACTGTGAACGAGAGGTTTGACTAGCTGTCAAGGTGTCAAGAGAAAATATATTGTTGTGGAGATCTGACCTGGGAGCTGAGGAAACATGGGAGTGTACAATGAACAAGGGTAATTTGAGTCCTTTTTGGAGTTGTGTGGTGTTCAGTATGTGTATGTTTTATGTTTGGAGTAAATTAATGACTGTAAGCTGTTCAGCATTTCTGAATCTTTATATGGGTGTTTTGAGAGTGTATTTCGCATGAGAGACAGAATGAGGATGGTGCAGTTCAAAATGTCCAAGAAAATGCCACATATCAGGATACACTTTGAAAGCTGAGAAATATGCACAGGATGTGCATATTTGACCCTTGGAGGCACCGTATAAATAATTGTACACTCTGTAAATACCAGGTAATTCGAAAATTGTAAATGTGAATTATTACATGACCTTTCATTCTAATCCTGTGTGTGTGTGTGTGTGTGTGTGTGTGTGTGTGTGTGTGTGTGTGTGTGTGTGTGTGTGTGTGTGTGTGTGTGTGTGTGTGTGTGTGTGTGTGTGTGTGTGTGTGTGTGTGTCAGGGAGGCTCTTGGTGAACAAGAGACACAGGAGGGCATGACCCCCAAAGACAGACAAGGGGGGGTCAGTAGTCGCCATGGTATCCCGAGCCCCATGTCCCTGCGTAGACAACACTCCAAACTCCCCCCTACAGATGTGTTCAACGACGTCATGTACATGGGTCAGTAACTCCCCCTTAAAGATCTGCTCATCTTTGTTCAACCTACGTGGTCAGTTACTCTGCCATACAGTACAGTAGGTTGTAGGTATCATACAGTACAGTAGGTTGTAGGTACTATACAGTACAGTAGGTTGTAGGTACCATACAATACAGTAGGTTGTAGGTATCATACAGTACAGTAGGTTGTAGGTACCATACAGTACAGTAGGTTGTAGGTATCATACAGTACAGTAGGTTGTAGGTACCATACAGTACAATAGGTTGTAGGTACCATACAGTGCAGTAGGTTGTAGGTACCATACAGTACAGTACAGTAGGTTGTAGGTACCATACAGTACAGTAGGTTGTAGGTACCATATAGTACAGTACAGTAGGTTGTAGGTACCATACAGTACAGTAGGTTGTAGGTACCATACAGTACAGTAGGTTGTAGGTACCATACAGTACAGTAGGTTGTAGGTACTATACAATACAGTAGGTTGTAGGTACCATACAGTACAGTAGGTTGTAGGTACCATACAGTACAGTAGGTTGTAGGTACCATACAGTACAGTAGGTTGTAGGTACTATACAGTACAGTAGGTTGTAGGTACCATACAGTACAGTAGGTTGTAGGTACCATACAGTACAGTAGGTTGTAGGTACTATACAGTACAGTAGGTTGTAGGTACCATACAGTACAGTACAGTAGGTTGTAGGTACCATATAGTACAGTACAGTAGGTTGTAGGTACCATACAGTACAGTAGGTTGTAGGTACCATACAGTACATTAAGTATAATGCCGTCACATATCTCTAAAGGAGAAGTTGAATGCCAAGCAATATTTACAGGTATGTTTGTGTCAACCTGACAATTCAAGTCTGCAATTTGAGTGTTTCACAGATTGGTTCATATGAGCGCAAGCCAAAGCTTATTAGATTCAGTTTGACAATTAGGATGGGATTTAGTCCAAGGTGGTAAAGCAGAATATTGCTTTTGACTTTAAAAGGTTTAAATGCTTGAGCCAACATACACAGCATTTACTAATCTCAGTGAATGTTGGGGAAATTGCATTCAAAAGGCAGATTGTTGGGTGTCCATTGCTCTATAGCACGCTTTATATTAAATCAATGGTGGGTATGTTCACTGGGGCTGGCTGGAATATATTGAATTCAATAAATATACAGATTAAGCGATAACAAATGTATAATTTAGTTTGTGCTCCATATCTCTCTAAACTGAACTCCAGTCTGCAATATTTTTTATGCACTGCAGCTTATGAACACAGTTTTATCTACAGTGTTTTGCTTGGTGCAGGCACTCATAACCTCACTTGGCATGGAGGAATAACGCACTGTGTACCTCATTCCTAAAGTCACATGTTTCTCCTGAGGGAGAGGAGGGTGACATGTCCATAAATTCTCCCTAACCTCAGAGATTAAGGACTGGTATTTTTGGAGGGGAGAGATCATATGAGTTGTCTGAATATGGGTGTCAATGATGAGCTAAAATTAACTTAGTGTGTTTGAGAATGCAAAAGATTGCAAATTAGTGCTTTAGATATCCTAGGTAAAATGGTTATTCGTAGTAGTAAGTGAGTGAGACCTCCCACTGGGCACAGTCTGTCCATCTGTGAAACAACTGTTTTTGAAAGCTGTCTTTATAAAGACAGTAATTTGAAATATGCAGCTTTCAAAAACAGTTGTTTCACAGATGGACAGACTGTGCCCAGTGGGAGGTCTCACTCACTTACTACTACGAATAACCATTTTACCTAGGATATCTAAAGCACTAATTTGCAATCTTTTGCATTCTCAAACAACACTAAGTTAATTAACACTAAGTTCAACGTCTAGTTTTAATTTACATTTGGATGAGTTGTCAACTAACGTGAATTCAACGTGAAATCAACAAAACATTTCACCATGTCATTAGATTTAGGTTAAAAGTTGGGTGAAAAAAAATACGTAATTCCATCACGTTGATGACCTTTTTCAAATCTAATCAGTTTTCCACGTTGATCCAACGTCATCAGATTGATGTTTTGGGTTGAAATTAAGTGGAAACAACGTTGATTCAACCATTGTTTTGCATAGTGGGTTGTAAGTAGTCCTCTTAATTGTAGTATTGAATATAGACCAAATTATACTGTATACAGTACTGGTAATAATGAATCTCAAAGAATCAGAGGAGCAATCATGAGGAAATTACTATTCTAGTTATGAGTCTAAATAGTACCAGATAAATACAGGCCTGTCAATAAAGTAACAAACTCCTTAACTGGTGTTATTCATCTGCACCTTCACATCAATGGCTGTTCTACCTACAGTGGGCGGCTGGACCCAGCAGGATCCTTCCTGCCCGGTGGAACAGTTCTGTCCCCTGGAGAATGAGTGGAAAAACATGGCCTCCATGATCAATCACCGTGGTAACGTGGCTGTGTACGGCCTGGCCGGGAAGATCTACACGGTGGGCGGGTCCGATGGTGTCACGTGCAAAAGCAGTGTGGAGAGGTAAGGGCGTTTCAAGATGGCTACCCATAGAACTGTTGGTAAAGCTTTAGTTTTAATTCCTAGTTCAGAGGGTCACAGTTAAAGTGCTGTATGAGAAATATCCATCCCACGCTGTGTGTCAGAGTGAGTGTGTGAACGGGCTGTTGTAGTGGTGAGTCTGTCGGTGGTCCGGTCAGAGGCTCAGGGCTGACAGGCATTCACTGCTGGCGGTCTAGGGAGAGGAGGCTGGGGATCTAGGTAGGGGGACTGGGTTGGGGGGGTGGTGGTCCAAGCAGTCAGAGAGGAATCTCCAGGATTGAGGTGTGATGGATATGATGGATCCGTGATGGATGTGGGGACAGGCTGACAGGCCTCTTAATCAGCACCCTGAGGCCCAGCGCTGTCAGTGCTGAGTGCTGATACTGGAGGGAGGCCTCTACATGGTGGGGTATGGGGGGGTGAGGGGTGGGGGTGGGGAGGGAAGGAGGACTATGCATGGTAGGGCATGGGGGGTCAGGGGTGTGGATAGCATTACGTTGCCTAGAAATATCCAGCACTTCTCAACTTCTGCAGTATCGCACGCTCTCATCACACTTTTGGTCTTTGACCCGGCAGACTTCTCACTGTCTCAAACCCTAGGCTTTGTCTTGCCTACTACTTAGTTAAACTACATACTGTGTACTAATCATATAACTTACTATTTAGAACGTACTGTATGCAACAAATATCAACATACTGTACATACTACACATTACAGACAAATGGTTCTATGTAGTGCCAAATAAGGGTTCTTTGGCTTGTAACCATAGCAGAACACTTTTTGGTTCTAGATGGAACCTTTTTTTGAAGGTTCTATAAAGAACCATGCACATACGGTTCTAAATGGAACCTGTATGGTTCTATAAAGAACCTTTCTCAATCTCTTTGTAGAACCATAGTTTTTTAATTTTTAATTTTAATTTTAATTAATTTAAAAAAATATATATATATATATTTTTAATTTTAATTTTTAATTTTAATATGGTTTAATAGCCATATTGTATTGTTAAAATTCCATAGGTTTTATTGTAGTGTTTATTAACAAGTTGAATCAGGTATGCTAGCTCTGCAACGGCTGGGTATCCCTGAGGAGAGAACTGAGAACTACTGTTTAAATCAATCATTCTCAATTGACACAAGACCACACCTGAGTCTTTCACAAGACACCTTCAATGGCCATAGTCATACATAATATGCAATAGCATAAACCAACAGATTAGATCAATTGGAATGACACTCTTACTCAGGCTTGCACAAAAAGAGCTGTGCACAAACTACGCCCCAAAGAATTCTAATGAGCCACCCCCCCTATATTTTAATTCTCACTAAAACAGAAAAGAACCTTCTTGTTAACCTGCAAAGAACCACTGAAGGGCTCACATGTTTCTTGGGGGTCAGTATAGTTTCACATAGAACCATCACCCTTCCAAAAAAAACCTTGAGGAACCCTATTTGTTTGTGTATGTAGGTTCACCCATACTGAGAATTCATCATCATTCGGGCAGTTTTCCGCCATTCCTTAATGTGGATACAGCACTTCCCCTTATCTCATGATCAGCCAATTATCAGCTGTTGTCAAACACAGGTGGGTTTGAAAAGACTATTCTCTTCCTCAATAGCATACAGGAAATGTGTACTCGTGGGGAGGAGCGCATGACTGTACATGCTAGTAGAAAAGGAAGAGCATTAGGATACTAATCTGCTGAATAGCACTTCCACTCTCTGCTCCTCCACCCCATTGTGATTAGAGACAAACCTTTACGGCTTTTTCGCTCAGCGCTCAACCTTTCCTTGTGGTGTCTGTCTGTGGGAGAGCAGACAGCACCAGAGAGCAGCAGATGTGCCCTGGGCTCTCAGGGATCTCATCATTTGATTAGACCCCACACTGAGTGTCCGATTTGATACTGCAGGAGGGAGAATACATGTCTCTTGGGGAAGTCTGTCATACTTCCAATCAATTAACTGATGCCATGCTCAATCTATGATTTGCTGTGTCACTTTATTCTCCAGGTATTACATTGATAGAGATGATGTTAGGTATTACATTGATATAGATGGTGATAGGTAATCACTGCTATAGATGTGATAGGTAATCATTAATATAGATGGTGATAGGTTATCATTAATATAGATGGTGATAGGTAATCACTGCTATAGATGTGATAGGTACTCATTAATATAGATGGTGATAGGTAATCATTAATATAGATGGTGATAGGTAATCATTAATATAGATGTGATAGGTAATCACCGATATAGATGTGATAGGTAATCATTAATATAGATGGTGATAGGTAATCATTAATATAGACTGTGATAGGTAATCATTAATATAGATGTGATAGGTAATCACTGGTACCCCCTGTATATAGCCTCGCTATTGTTATTTACCGCTGCTCTTTAATTATTTGTGATTTGCATCTTTTCAGGGAAGTTAGGAACCAATATACACAGGCAGTTAGAAAAGCTAAGGCTAGCTTTTTCAAACAGAAATTTGCATCCTGTAGCACAAACTCAAAAAAGTTCTGGTACACTGTAAAGTCCATGGAGAATAAGAGCACCTCCTCACAGCTGCCTACTGCACTGAGGCTAGGAAACATTGCCAACACCGATAAATCCACTATAATTGAGAATTTCAATAAGCATTTTTCTACGGCTGGCCATGCTTTCCAACTGGCTACCCCTACTCTGGTCAACTGCCGTACACCCCCCACAGCAACTCGCCCAAGCCTTCCCCATTTCTCCTTCACCCAAATCCAGATAGGTGATGTTCTGAAAGAGCTGCAAAATCTGGACCCCTACAAATCAGTCGGGCTAGACAATCTGGATCCTCTCTTTCTAAAATGATCTGCCGAAATTGTTGCAACCCCTATTACTAGCCTGTTCAACCTCTCTTTCGTATCGTCTGAGATTCCCAAAGATTGGAAAGCTGCCGCGGTCATCCCCCTCTTCAAAGGGGGAGACACTCTAGACCCAAACTGCTACGGAACTATATCTATCCTACCCTGCCTTTCTAAGGTCTTCGAAAGCCAAGTTAACAAACAGATTACCGACCATTTCGAAACCCACCGTACCTTCTCGCTATGCAATCTGGTTTCTGAGCTGGTCATGGGTGCACCTCAGCCACGCTCCTAAACGATATCATAACCGCCATCGATAAGAGGCATTACTATGCAGCCGTATTCATCGACCTGGCCAAGGCACCTCGACTCTGTCAATCACCACATTCTTATCGGCAGACTCAACAGCCTTGGTTTCTCGCCTGGTTCACCAACTACTTCTCTGACAGAGTTCAGTGTGTCAAATCGAAGGGCCTGTTGTCCGGACCTCTGGCAGTCTCTATGGACTGCCAGAGGTGACACAGGGTTCAATTCTCGGGCCGACTCTCTTCTCTGTATACATCAATGATGTCGCTCTTTTTTTATTTACATTTTTAAATTTTTTCCCCCTTTTCTCCCCAATTTTCGTGGTATCCAATTGCTAGTAATTACTATCTTGTCTCATCGCTACAACTCCCGTACGGGCTCAGGAGAGACGAAGGTCGAAAGCCATGCGTCCTCCGAAACACAACCCAACCAAGCCGCACTGCTTCTTAACACAGCGCGCCTCCAACCCGGAAGCCAGCCGCACCAATGTGTCGGAGGAAACACCGTGCACCTGGCTCCCTTGGTTAGCGCGCACTGCGCCCGGCACAGGAGTCGCTGGTGCGCGATGAGACAAGGATATCCCTACCGGCCAAACCCTCCCTAACCCAGACGACGCTAGGCCAATTGTGTGTTGCCCCACGGACCTCCCGGTCGCGGCCGGCTGCGCCAGAGCCTGGGCGCGAACCCAGAGTCTCTGGTGGCGCAGCTAGCGCTGCGATGCAGTGCCCTAGACCACTGCGCCACCCGGGAGGCCCAATGATGTCGCTCTTGCTGATTCTCTGATCCACCTCTATGCAGACGACTTCTGGCCCTTCTTTGGACACTGTGTTAACTAACCTCCAGACGAGCTTCAATGCCATACAACTCTCCTTCCATGTTCTCCAACTGCTCTTAAATGCAAGTAAAACTAAATGCATGCTCTTCAACCGATCGCTGCCCGCACCCGCCCGCCCATCCAGCATCACTACTCTGGACGGTTCTGACTTAGAATATGTGGACAACTACAAATACCTTGGTGTCTGGCTAGACTGTAAACTCTCCTTCCAGACTCACATTAAGCATCTCCAATCCAAAACTAAATCTAGAATCGGCTTCCTATTTCACAACAAAGCATCCTTCACTCATGCTGCCAAACATATCCTCGTAAAACTGACCATCCTACCAATCCTCGACTTCGGCGATGTCATCTACAAAATAGACTCCAACACTCTACTCAACAAATTGGATGTAGTCTATCACAGTGCCATCCGTTTTGTCACCAAAGCCCCATATACTACCCACCACTGCGACCTGTACGCTCTCGTTGCCTGGCCCTCGTTTCATACTCGTCACCAAACCTACTTTCTCCAGGTCATCTACAAGTCTTTGCTAGGTAAAGCCCCACCTTATCTCAGCTCACTGGTCACCATAGCAGCACCCACCCGTAGCTCCAGCAGGTATATCTCACTGGTCACCCCCAAAGCCAATTCCTCTTTTGGCCGCCTTTCCTTCCAGTTTTCTGCTGCCAATGACTGGAATGAACTGCAAAAATCACTGAAGCTGGAGACTCACATCTCCCTCACTAGCTTTAAGCACCAGCTGTCAGAGCAGCTCACAGATCACTGCACCTGTACATAGTCCATCTGTAAATAGCCCATCCAACTACCTCATCCCAATACTGTATTTATTTATCTTGCCCCTTTGCACCCCAGTATCTCTACTTGCACATTCATCTTCTGCACATCTATTCACTCCGGTGTTTAATTGGTATATTGTAAATACTTTGCCACCATGGCCTATTTATTGCCTTACCTCCCTTATCTTCCCTCATTTGCACACACTGTATATAGAATTTTTCTACTGTATTATTGGACTGCATGTTTGTTTATTCCATGTGTAACTCTGTGTTGTTGTATGTGTCGAACTGCTTTGCTTTATCTTGGCCAGGTCGCAGTTGTAAATGAGAACTTGTTCTCAACTAGCCTACCTAAAGGTGAAATAAATGTTGTTGTTTTTTAAATGTGTTATTCTTTTCTCTTCCTTTTTTGTATTTTCTCAAAACTGCGTTGTTGGTTAAGGGCTTGTAAGTAAGCATTTCACTGTAAGGTCTACTACACCTGTTGTATTCGGTGCATGTGACAAATACAATTTTATTTGATAGGTAATCACTGATATTGATGGTGATTGTCACGTTCCTGACCTGTTTTCTGTTAGTTTTTGTATGTGTTAGTTGGTCAGGACGTGAGTTTGGGTGGGCAGTCTATGTTTTCTGTTTCTATGTTGGTTAATGGGTACCTAATATGGCTCTCAATTAGAGGCAGGTGTGTGTCGTTTCCTCTGATTGAGAGTCATATTAAGGTAGGTGTTTTCACACTGTTTGTTGTGGGTGGTTGTCTCCTGTGTCAGTGTCTGTATGTTACTCCACACGGGACTGTTCTCGGTATGTTTGTTCGTTCGGTTTTTGTGTAGTCAGTTTTCCTGTTATTGCGTTCTTCGTGTTTCATGTAAGTTCGTCGTCCAGGTCTGTCTACATCGTTTATTTGTTTTGTTAATTATTCAAGTGTAGTTCGTTTTTTCGTCTTGTTTAATAAATCATGTCATTTCACAACGCTGCGCCTTGGTTCAATCCATGCTCCTCCTCTTCGGATGAAGAGGAGGAGGAACACCGTTACAGAACCACCCACCGATCCAGAACCAAGCAGCGTGAGTTCGAGCAGCGGCCAAGAGATCAGGACTCATGGACTTGGGAGGAAGTATTAGAGGGAAAAGGACACTGGGCGCACATTGGGGAATATCGCCGCGCTCGTGAGGAGATGGAAGCAGCGCGAGCCCAGGAGCGGTGGCATGAGGAGGCAGCAAAGAGACGTGGCTGGAAACCGGAGAATGAAGCTCAAAACCGGATTTATGAAGGTACGCGGCTAGCACGGAAGCCCGTGAAGAAACCCCAAAAATGTCTTGGGGGGGGGGGCTAAGAGGTAGTGGGCCAAGGGCAGGTAGGAGACCTGCGCCCACTTCCCAGGCTAACCGTGGAGAGCGGGAGTACGGGCAGACGCCGTGTTACGCAGTAGAGCGCACGGTGTCTCCTGTACGTGTGCATAGCCCGGTGCGGGTTATTCCACCTCCCCGCACTGGTAGAGCTAGATTGGGCATTGAGCCAGGTGCCATGATGCCGGCTCAACACGTCTGGTCTCCAGTGCGTCTCCTCGGGCCGGCATACATGGCACCAGCCTTATGCATGGTGTCCCCGGTTCGCCTACATAGCCCGGTGCGGGTTATTCCACCTCCCCGCACTGGTCGGGCGACGGGGAGCATTCAACCAGGTAAGGTTGGGCAGGCTCAATGCTCAAGGGAGCCAGTACGCTTGCATGGTCCGGTATTTCCGGTGCTACCTCCCCGCCCCAGCCCAGTACCACCAGTGCCTACACTACGCACCAGGCTTCCAGTGCGTCTCCAGAGCCCTGTTCCTCTTCCACGCACTCTCCCTATGGTGCGTGTCTCCAGCCCAGTGCCTCCAGTTCCGGCACCACGCACTAAGCCACCTGTGCGTCTCCAGAGCCCTGTACACACTGTTCCTTCTCCCCGTACTCGTCCTGATGTGCGTGCCCTCAGCCCGGTGCCACCAGTGCCGGTACCACGCACCAGGCAAATAGTACGCTTTGAGAGTCCAGTGTGCCCTGTCCCTGCTCCCCGCACTAGGCTTGAAGTGCGTGTCTCCAGTCCGGTGCCTCCAGTTCCGGCACCACGCACCAGGCCTACAGTGCGTCTCAGCCGGCCAGAGTCTGCCGTCTGCCCAACGGCGCCTGAACTGTCCGTCTGCCAAGTGCCGCATGAACTGCCCGTCTGTATTGAGTCTTCAAAGCCGCCCGTCTGCCATGAGCCTACAGAGCCTTCCGCCAGACAGGAGCCGCTAGAGCCTTCCGCCAGACAGGAGCCGCTAGAGCCTTCCGCCAGACAGGAGCAGCCAAAGCCTTCCGCCAGACAGGATCAGTCTGAGCCATCCGTCTCCGCAGCGCCATCTGAGCCATCCGTCTCCGCAGCGCCATCTGAGCCATCCGTCTCCGCAGCGCCATCTGAGCCATCCGTCTCCTCAGCGCCATCTGAGCCATCCGTCTGTCCCGAGCCATTAGAGCCGCCCGTCTGTCCCGAGCCGTCAGAGCCGTTAGTCAGTCAGGAGCCGCTAGAGCCATTCGTCAGTCAGGATCTGCCAGAGCCGCCAACCAGACAGGATCTGCCAGAGCCGCCAACCAGACAGGATCTGCCAGAGCCGCCAACCAGACAGGATCTGCCAGAGCCGCCAACCAGACAGGATCTGCCAGAGCCGTCAGTGAGCCATGAGCGTCAAGAGCCGCCAGTGAGCCATGAGCGTCGCACCATGAGTTCGCACCTTAAGGGGGGGGTTATGTCACGTTCCTGACCTGTTTTCTGTTAGTTTTTGTATGTGTTAGTTGGTCAGGACGTGAGTTTGGGTGGGCAGTCTATGTTTTCTGTTTCTATGTTGGTTAATGGGTACCTAATATGGCTCTCAATTAGAGGCAGGTGTGTGTCGTTTCCTCTGATTGAGAGTCATATTAAGGTAGGTGTTTTCACACTGTTTGTTGTGGGTGGTTGTCTCCTGTGTCAGTGTCTGTATGTTACTCCACACGGGACTGTTCTCGGTATGTTTGTTCGTTCGGTTTTTGTGTAGTCAGTTTTCCTGTTATTGCGTTCTTCGTGTTTCATGTAAGTTCGTCGTCCAGGTCTGTCTACATCGTTTATTTGTTTTGTTAATTATTCAAGTGTAGTTCGTTTTTTCGTCTTGTTTAATAAATCATGTCATTTCACAACGCTGCGCCTTGGTTCAATCCATGCTCCTCCTCTTCGGATGAAGAGGAGGAACACCGTTACAGTGATAGGTATTACATTGATAAAGAGGGTGATAGGTAATCATTACTATTGATGGCGATAGGTAATCACTGATATAGATGGTGATATGTAATCATTACTATTGATGGTGATATGTAATCACTGATATAGATGGTGATAGGTAATCATTAATATAGATGGGGATAGGTAATCATTACTATTGATGGTGATAGGTAATTACTGATATAGATGGTGGTAGGTAATCATTACTATAGATGGTGATAGGTATTACATTGATAAAGAGCGTGATAGGTAATCATTACTATTGATGGCGATAGGTAATCATTACTATTGATGGCGATAGGTAATCACTGATATAGATGGTGATATGTAATCATTACTATTGATGGTGATATGTAATCACTGATATAGATGGTGATAGGTAATCATTAATATAGATGGTGATAGGTATTACATTGATAAAGAGTGTGATAGGTAATCATTAATATTGATGGTGATAGGTATTACATTGATAAAGAGGGTGATAGGTAATCATTACTATTGATGGTAATAGGTATTACATTGATAAAGAGGGTGATAGGTAATCATTACTATTGATGGTGATAGGTAATCACTGATATATATGGTGAAGGGTAATCAATACCTATCACCATACATTGATAGAGATGATGTTAGGTATTACATTGATATAGATGGTGATAGGTAATCACTGCTATAGATGTGATAGGTAATCATTAATATAGATGGTGATAGGTAATCACTGTTAAAGATGGTGATAGGTAATCACTGATATATATGGTGAAGGGTAATCACTAATAAATATGGTGATAGGTAATCACTGTTAAACATGGTTATAGGTAATCATCCATAGTCCTCTTCCTTATCTTGTTCACCAGACATGTCTTCACCCCCCCACCCCTTGCAGGTACAACCCAGAGACCAACACCTGGAGTAACGACGTGGCCCCCCTGAGCAGCCCCCGCAGTGGGGTGGGTCTGGTGGAGATGGATGGATATCTATACGCCCTTGGAGGATACGACGGCATGGTCTGCACCAACACTGTTGAGAGGTAAGGCCATGTTCTCATCAGTGGTTGCACTGTGGTTGTGATAGATTAATCATGACAAAGGTCCATGTCTAAACACTCTTTAGATGTTTTCTGTGAATTACCTGAATACTGTACGTAGGTGACAGGAAGATAACCAAGTTTGACCTGTTGACCTTTGATAGGCTTTTTGACAGGTGGCAGGTAGCTTAGTAGTTAAAATGTTGGGCCAGTAACCGAAATGTCACCATTCAAATCCCCAAGTCGACAAGCTGAAAAATCTATCAATATGTCCTTGAGAAAGGTACTTAACCTTGATTGCTCCAGGGTCGCCGTTGATCATGGCAGACCCTTGCTGTGACCCCACTCACCAAGGGTGTCTCAGGGGGTGTTGGGATATGCAAAAACACATTTCCAATTCACACTTGTACATATGGCGGACTGAAGAAAGGGAGAATTGAACTATTTAGACATTGTTTCTGTATCTCTGTTTAACTAGTGATAATATGAAGGAAGATAAGGAAAATATATTTGATAAAATCTTAGTTTTGTTTGTATATTGTTCGTATTCCACCAGATATAATCCCAAAATGAATAGCTGGACGAAGCAGCCACCGATGCTGAGCCGGCGTTCTGGGGCAACGGCTGCTGTGATGGATGGTCAGCTATACGTGATTGGAGGCAGCGATGGCAACGCACCCATGAACACAGGTCTGAATAACATATTAAGCTAACAGATAGGTGTACCCGACTCAATGTACGACATCAGAGGTGGCACCTCAGGTCCTAGAGTGGTGTGGCAAAAACAATATATATAATTCTGGGGCCTGTAGATTTTCCTGATCTGGTGATCTAACCAGGTATATCTTTGGACCTTATATGGTATGACGTGATTAATCTGTCGTAAAAAGGTTTAATATGGGCTATGATTAGACCAGAGTTTTTCTAATCAGGTTACATGGTTCGAAAAAACTCCTGGAAAAACTCCTGGTCTTGGGGAGGATTACAACCCTGTCAAACTGCAGCAACCTTGTTCTTGTTCATATGAATTCTATTTTAAAGAAGGACTAGGTGGGTTTCCTACACACAGACAGAGACACAAAGAAAGCAACATGATGATTGGACAATGAAACTCACAGGGCTGAGCTTACTTTATGCAGCTTTGCGTCGTGTAGTCCTGCCCTATGCAACTGTAGGCCTGTGAAGTAGAGCAGAGCATGCTGGGCGATCTCCAGCTCAGAGAAGAAGATCAGCTGGAGATAAGTCAAGTGAGAGAAAGTTACAGACATCCTTGTGTTTTTCCACCAGTTAGCTTTCATTGTGTTAGCCAATGCCAGTGTGTGTCCTTGTTGATAACACACACACACACATTGGTTGAAGCAAGTTGCCAGATCAATAAGTCCCTTAGACCACAGGTGTCAAACTCATTCCACGGGGGGCCGAGTGTCTGCGGGTTTTCGCTCCTCCCTTATACTTGATTGATGAATTAACATCACTAATTAGTTAGGAACTCCCCACACCTGGTTGTCTAGGGCTTTATTGAAAGGAAAAACCAAAAACCTGCAGACACTAGGCCCTCCGTGGAATGAGTTTGACACCCCTGCCTTAGACCATCCTTACTACATACTGTACACTGTGCGGTGCTGCTCCGAGACGTTGTAATTTCAGCGTTATTTAACCATCTCAACTGGAATCCTTCCTGTCTGTGCCCTTACCAGCACATGGGAGAGAACACATGAAGTAAAAGCAAACCTAAAGAATATACAGTCCACCAAGTCCTCACTTACAATGCAGCTGCTGTTGTTAGTAGCCTACAGTTGACCAGACTGAAAAATGGTCTTGTTTCCATGCAATACAGCATATCAGATAGCTAGTGTTTAGCTGTATAGGCTGCTACATTTACTGGAGAGCTTTTGCTTCTGTCGGGTGTGATGCGCTATCAGGCTTGCTAAATAAATACAGGAGGAAAGTGGAGAGCGCGCCTTGTGTTTGGTGCATTGTGCCTGGAGCGAGCGACCTGCAATTTCCGTGATTGATTTTATTTTATTAGGATATCTTTTAATCCTCATTTGGACTAATCTTCCAAGAGTCCTTAAACACTAAAATACAATTTATAATACGATCACATTTTCACATATATCACACTGTTACAAATAGACATAATATACTGACATATTGACCAGATAAATACTCTAACAGTCTGAAATTATAGATTGATTCCTTCATCTACAATAGTCCTTCACAACCTTGCAACTTATTATATTATATTTAAATGGTTCTGAAGTATTGTTTGAATTTATATATTGAAAGGTTTGTGGTTTGCCCAGATAAATTGCCCAATTTCTTTATTAAATGTTATTTTGCCTATTTCTCTTTTCTGTCTGGATAACAGATAGATTGTGGACAACCTATTCCTGGTATTTACTGAATGTCTGTCTCTTACCAACAGAATATTGTTGTGAATAGAGTTTGGCCGTTTTAATGGTGTACATTGTTAAATAAAATAAACATATTTTTTTCAATTATCTTGTTGATTGATGACCAACCAAGAGCATTGTGCATGACTGCAACAGAAGAACCATATCTCCACCTTAAAACAATCCTTGCTGCTTTGTTCTGTGCAATCTGCCGCCTCCTAATTTAACTTGATGATGCATTTACCCAGACCATAGAACAGTAGTTCACCTGACTCCCAATTAATGGTTGGGTTGTTTGCTTAAGAATCTTTCCCGGTCAATATTTAGCTATCCTTCTGATCATGCATGCTGTTTTAATTATTTTTTTGCATAGATTTTTAATTTTATTTAACTAGGCAAGTCAGTAAAGAACAAATTCTTATTTACAATGAGGGCCTACACCGGCCAAACCCAGACGACGTTGGGCCAATTGTGCACCACCCTATGGAACTCCCAATCAAAGCCGGTTGTGATACAGCCTGGATACAAACCAGGGTGCCTGTAGTGACACCTCAGGCGGTGAGATGCAGTGCCTTAGACCACTGCGTCACTCAGTTATTTGAGACGACCATGATAAGCAGTTGTCTAGCTGCACCCCTAGTAGTTTGGTTTCTGAATCTGATTGGTTAAGACACACAAAGAGCCTGCAGTGGCATTCTGATGTGGACTGAGAAATTCTGCATCATGAGGCAAATCAGCACTTTGTTCCTCTTTTTAACGCTTTGCATCAATATTTTTTTTTTACAAATATCAAAAGTGATTTAAAAGTGCTGAAGCAAATTATGCCTCTCCACACATTTTCCTGCTGCCCTGTACCACATTAGTACAGAATCTATGATTGATCTGTGTCTGTGCTGCAGAGCTCTATGGACTTCTGATCTCTGGACATTTTAAAAGGAAGGCCCAGAATTTGTCCTGGTAAGGTCATGTGGTCAGAAAAAAGTGTAAACACTCTACATTTGGAGGTTTCTTTGTATCTTTTGCTCTCCAGAGGAATTCATAGACTTTTAAACAATTCTTCAAAATGTTGCAGTTTCGGTCAAGCATAACAATGATGTGACCTTCTGTCTGGTACCAACACACACACACACACACACACACACACACACACACACACACACACACACACACACACACACACACACACACACACACACACAAGCACACACACACACACACACACACACACACACACACACACACACACACACACACACACACACACACACACACACACACACACACACACACACACACACACAAGCACACACACACACACACACAAGCACATACTTGGCTTGGGAAACCATAGCTATACTCGGGAAGGTTATCATGTGCAGCCAGTTGTCAGTGCATATTTCAGTCTGTGAGAAGAGAAAGTCAGGAAAATTCTCATAACCTTTTCAGCGTTCGTAAACCCCAGACACTCTGGGTTTTGCTAGAAACAACACAGGAATCTAACATCATAGGTTACAGTAACCAGCAATAACCCAAAAACCTGTTTGTAATTCTATTTCAGTGAGATTATTATTTTAATTTTTTTAAGGGGTGGATCAGCTTTAATATTGCGGAAAAATTGTTGCTTCCGTCAATGTAATTGTCTGCATCATTTCCAATCCCCCATATATTATTTTGGTAAATATATATATCCACACACATACATATACATACATACCCATATACAGTTGAAGTCAGAAGTTTACATACACCTTAGCCAAATACATTTAAACTCAGTTTTTCCCAGTTCCTGATATTTAATCCTAGTAAAAATTCCCTGTCTTAGGTCAGTTAGGATCACCTCTTTATTTTAAGAATGTGAAATGTCAGAATAATAGTAGAGAGATTATTTATTTCAGCTTTTATTTCTTTCATCACATTCCCAGTGGGTCAGAAGCTTACATACACTCAATTAGTATTTGGTATCATTGCCTTTAAATTGTTTACCTTGGGTCAAATGTTTCGGGTAGCCTCCAACAAGCTTCCCACAATAAGTTGGGTCAATTCTGGCCCATTCCTTCTGACAGAGCTGGTGTAATTGAGTCAGGTTTGTAGGCCTCCTTGCTCGCACGTTTTTTCAGTTCTGCCCACCAATTTTCTATAGGATTGAGGTCAGGGCTTTGTGATGGCCACTCCAATACCTTGACTTTGTTGTCCTTAAGCCATTTTGCCACAACTTTGGAAGTATGCTTGGGGTCATTGTCCATTTGGAAGACCCATTTGCGTCCAAGCTTTAACTTCCTGACTGATTTCTTGAGATGTTGCTTCAATATATCCACATAATTTTCCTCCCTCATGATGCCAACTATTTTGTGAAGTGCACCAGTCCCTCCTGCAGCAAAGCACCCCCACAACATGATGCTGCCACCCCCGTGCTTCACGGTTGGAATGGTGTTCCTCGGCTTGCAAGCCTCCCCCTTTTTCCTCCAAACATAATGATGGTCATTATGACCAAACAGTTCTATTTTTGTTTCATCAGACCAGAGGACATTTCTCCAAAAAGTACGATCTTTGTCCCCATGTGCAGTTGCAAACCATAGTCTGGCTTTTTTATGGTGGTTTTGGAGCAGTGGCTTCTTCCTTGCTGAGCAGCCTTTCACCTTATGTCGATATAGGACTCGTTTTACTGTTGATATAGATACTTTTGTACCTATTTCCTCCAGAATCTTCACAAGGTCCTTTGCTGTTGTTCTGGGATTGATTTGCACTTTTCGCACTAAAGTACGTTCATCTCTTACGCGTCTCCTTCCTGAGAGGTATGACAGCTGCGTGGTCCCATGGTGTTTATACTTGTGTACAATTGTTTGTACAGATGAACGTGGTACCTTCAGGTGTTTGGAAATTGCTCCCAAAGATGAACCAGACTTGTGGAGGTCCACAATTTTTTCTGATTTCTTTAGATTTTCCCATGATGTCAAGCAAAGAGGCACTGAGTTTGAAGGTAGGCCTTGAAATACTTCCACAGGTACATCTCCAATTGACTCAAATTATGTCAATTATCAGAAGCTTCTAAAGCCATGACATCATTTTCTGGAATTTTCCAAGCTGTTTAAAGGCACAGTCAACTTAGTGTATGTAAACTTCCGACCCACTGGAATTGTGATACAGTGAATTATAAGTGAAATAATATATCTGTCAACAATTGTTGGAAAAATTACTTGTGTCATGCACAAAGTAGATGTCCTAACCGACTTGCCAAGACTTTAGTTTCTTAACAAGACATTTGTGGAGTGGTTGAAAAACAAGTTTTATTGACTCCAACCTAAGTGGATGTAAACTTCCGACTTCAACTGTATATATGTATACATAACCATTCATACATATATAAGTAGATACTGTACATACACATACATATATACATACTTTAAACAATGCCACTTTTTATATGTTTACATACCCTACATTACTCATCTCATATGTATATACTGTACCCGATACCATCTACTGCATCTTGCCTATGCCGTTCTGTACCATCACTCATTCATATATCTTTATGTACATATTCTTCATCCCTTTACACTTGTGTGTATAACGTAGTTGTTGTGAAATTGTTAGGTTAGATTACTCGTTGGTTATTACTGCATTGTCGGAACAAGAAGCACAAGCATTTCGCTACACACGCATTAACATCTGCTAACCATGTGTATGTGACAAATACAATTTGATTTGATTTTGACTTGTTTTAGAATATACCTTTATTATTCCCTGCAAACCCTAACACCCCTCCCCCAATTGGAGTAAACTAATAAACAATAACACTTCGGCTTCTACCCTCAGTATATACATATTATACACATTTTACAGACACAATCTATTTTACAATAGTTCGATTTTGTTTGTTTTTAGTCCTTCCTCTATTTCTGATGTCCATCCTGTTTGATTTCTATGTGCAACTGTGCTATTTCACAACATTTCTGACCAATATACATTTTACAGACCCCGTAGGTTATACATTAGTTATCTTGTTGTTATTAGTCCCACCCTTCAGCTCCATTCAACCCCTCCCGTCTCTCTCTCAACACCATCCATTTTGAGTTTCTATTTGTCATATATTTTTCAACTGTGCCGTGATGCTTCACATAAGTACTGAACCTTTCTATTCTCATAGCTTCAACAGATTGTAAATTAAAGATAACATTTTTTGCTAAAATAATTATTATATTATTGATTGATTGACTATGACTTTTCTAATCACCCAGTATTGCTATCTGCAGCGTTAGTTCCAGGTAAATGATGCAATTCTTCAGCCATTCAGGACCTGTGACCAAAAATGAGCTACATATGGACAGTATCAAATAAATGATCTAATGACTCTGCCTCCTCACAGCAGAATCTGCAGAGCTGGGAAGATTGTATCCCCCATATATTTAACATGTTATTGTTTGCAAGAATTTTGTATAATAATTTAAATAGAAAAATGAGAAGTTTTGAATCCAGTGTTGTTTTGCGTGTCAATTCATAAACCATCTGCCATGGAATAGGTACATTGAAAATCTCTTCCCAAATATTTTGCAATTTATATGGTACAACTGTCAGTTTTTTGGTCCTTAAATTACCAATTAAATTGGTATATGATTTTATTTATCACAATTTTCTTTAACCATTTATGGTCTTTAATGCAAGGCAGACAAGTTTCTCACTTTTTCCCCCTTCTACTTGCCTCTTCCATTTTTGTGGTAATGCTGCAATTAGTTGGTTGTAATTTTGGGTAAAGCAGACATTTCCATATGTCTGTGTTAACTGCATGTATGACATAACTCCACCAGTCCTATTTTTGATATAATTTACAAAAAGTATACCTTTTTTAAACATGTTATCAAAATTATTATATATTTTTTAATCAATTAGTACATTTGAGTTTAACCACAATATTTGTTGTATTATTTGTTCCTTCTTTTCAGGTGGATTAAACTGAAATTGCAACCAACTTTCTAAGGCTTGTTTTAAAATAAGGAGATTTTGGAGATTTTTTCGTTTTCAAACAACCGAAAGTGAGCAGTTGTAATCTGAAAAAAAGGGAAAAAGGCCATTCTTGAACATGGGGTGAGACATTCCTACCAATATACTAGAGAACCATTTCAGATTTAAGTATAACTTCTGTATGGCTGATGACTTTAGTGAGAAGTCTAATGCTTTAATATTTAATAATTTCTGCCCTCCAAATTCATATTCGTTATATTAATAGGCCCTTTTAATTTTGTCTGGCTTGCCATTCCAAATATAATGTAATATTTTTTGTTCATATAATTTAAAAAGCAGGTCACTAGGTGTAGGCAAAACCATAAGCAAATATGTAAACTGTGGTATGACTAAAGAGTTAATCAGGGTGATTTTTCCACAAATAGACAGGTATTTTCCTTTCCATGGTAGCAATATCTTATCTATTTCTGCTAAATTTCTATAAAAATGTATTGGTGTGAGATCATGTCTTTCTTTCGGGATGTTTATACCGAGTATGTCCACATCCCCGTCAGACCATTTTATTGGTAAACTACACAGTAATGTAAAAGTTGCATTTTTTTGTGATCCAATATGTAATATAGTACACTTATCATAATTTGGTTTTAATCCAGAGAGGTTAGCAAAAAGTATCTAGATCCTCTATGAGGCTGTGGAGGGATTCTAATTGTGGTTTTAAAAGAAAACATGAATCATCAGCGTACAATGACACCTTTGATTTTAAGCCACGGATTTCTAATCCCTTAATATTATTGTTGGATCTAATTTTAACAGCTAACATTTCGATGGCAATAATAAATAGATACGCCGATTGTGGACAACCTTGTTTTAATCCTCTTGACAGTTTAAAACTTTCTGAGATGTAGCCATTATTTACTATTTAACACGTAGGGTTACTATGCATAACTTTAACCCATTTTATAAGAGATTATCCTAAATTGAAATATTCTAGGCATTTATATATAAACTCCAGTCATACTTTTTCAAAATCCTTTTCAAAGTCAGCTATGAAAACCAGGCCTGATGTACCCAATATTTCATAGTATTCAATTGTTTCTAGTACTTGTCTTATATTATCTCCAATGTATCGTCCATGTAAAAAACCTGTCTGATTAGGATGAATAATATCTGACAATACCTTTTTAATTCCATGTGCCAAGCATTTAGCTAGTATTTTTGCATCACAACACTGAAGTGTAAGAGGCCTCCAATCTTTTAATGGACTGGATCTTTATATATACCACTTGGATCCAGTTTCAGTAATAATGAAATCAGACCTTGTTGCCTGTCCGATAATCTACAGTTTATATAGGAGTGGTTAAAACATGCTAATAATGGTCCTCTGAGTATATCAAAAATGTTTGGGTATACTTCCACTGATATGCCATCCAGCCCTGGAGTTTTCCCAGCCTTAAAGGCTTTAATTGCATAAAGAAGTGCCTCCTCCGTAATTTGGCCTTCACATGAGTCTTTCTGTACAGATGTTAATTTTACATTATTAATTGGAAAAAATCCATACAATTAGCTTCGGTTAGTGGAGATGGAGGAGACATATTCTTAAAGTACTTTACTTCCTCTATCAAAATATAATTCGGTGAATCATTCGTGACTCCATCATTTGTAACAAGTTTCAATACATTTGTTTTGGTAGCATTTCTATGTTGAAGATTGAAAAAGAATTTGGTGCATTTTTCCCCATATTCCATCCAGTTCGCTTTATTTTTTATAATATATTACACTGGATTTTTCCTGAATAAGTTCCTCCATTTCTTCTTGTTTTTCCTCTAACTAATTCTTTGCCTCTATAGTACAGTTTTTATTGCTGTCTATCTGTACTGTTAGTCCATCAATTTCCTTTGTTAATATGGACTCTTTTGATCTAAATTGCTTTTGTTTTATAGATGAGTACTGAATTGCATGGCCTCTAAAGGCACATTTAAAAGTGTCCCATTGTTACGAATCCCGCCGAGGATGGTGCCTCTTCCCGTTCGGGCGGCGCTCGGCGGTCGTCGTCTCCGGCCTACTAGCTGCCACCGATCCCCTTTTCTGTTTTCATTTAGGTTTGTCTAATTGGTTACACCTGTTTTGTGTTTAGGGTAGGGTGTTATTTAAACCCAGTTGGCCCGCCGACTTTTGTGCGGGCTTGTTATTCTGTTTGTTGTGGTGGTGTTTTTGTATAGTGGATTCTGTCCTAATTTATGTTGGACAGTATTTTTTTGACGCGCCCTTTGTTGTGTGGCGTAGCCGTCTCATAGATTATTTCTGGTTGAAATAATAAATTTCCACTTGCTCAGAATTACCCTGCTCTCTGCACCTGACTCCTTCATTTCACCATCGGAATTGTGACACCCATACAATAAGGGGATCTGCTGTACCTATGTTATGTTGGAAAAAGTCAGTTATAAATTCTTCTGTCCTAGTTATAAGCAAGTTATCATCAAGTAGGCATTGATAAAAATTTCCAATATCGTCGCCCATGTGGAATTCTGTAAGAGTAAAATATATGCCAATTATATTTCAGTGAGATTTAGCTGACTACCCAGAATCAGATGTAGAAAACCACAATAATATAATTGTGTTGTTGTGACAATATGATTGGTGCCTTCGCTGTATTTCCCCCCTGAATGACCTCATCCATGATCCTGTGTCTACCCTGTGTCTATTCCGTAGTCTGTTTCATGATCTGTCTGTTTCGTGGTCTATCCATCTCATGGACCTTCTGTTCTGTAGTCTGTCTGTTTCATGGTCTTTCTGTTCTGTAGTCTGTCTGTTACGTGGACCTTCTATTCCATGGACTGCGTCTGTTTCGTGGATCTTCTGTTGCGTTTGTCTGTGTTTGTTTTGTGGACCTTCTGTTCCGTAGTCTGTGTCTGTTTCGTGATGTGAGTAAATTATGTAATTCTACAGTATGTTTATTTCACAGCCTGTCTGTGTATTTGGTTATCTGTATCTGTGTGTGACCTCTGTCTGTGTTCTGTGATCCCAGTGGAGCGTTTTAATCCCTTGGATGGGATGTGGTACACGTGCCCCCCCATGATGACCCCTAGAGAGAACACGGGCTGCTGTGTGTACCTGGGACGTCTGTTCGTGGCCGGAGGAAGAGATGAACTTAACCTGGAGCTCAGCGCTGCAGAGAAGTTTGATCCAGACGCTCTGAGTTGGACCCCCGTCAAACGCATGAGATGCAAGAGAAACAAAGCAAGTGATTGGTCACGCACACCCTTTCTGGCCACCCTATTGGTCAGATCACTTCCCACATCAACATTAACTAAATCTCCAGAGACTGACATAATTGACTGATAGCACACAGCCTTTCGAAGAGCAAGTAATGCAACTCTAGTCAGATATGGTTACTGTTAATGTCGATGTCTGCATATAGGAAGATGTCCATTGTTTTTATGATATCATCTTGCGGAGTCAACCTTTCATATCAGCTCTGTCACTGTCACTCCTCTCCTGTCCACCTCTTTCAGATGTCTCTGATGGTGTTCAACGGGTCGTTGTTGGCTGTGGGAGGATCTGATGGCATCACCAGTCTGAAAACAATAGAAGTCTACAACCATGAGTCAAATACATGGAGGTATGTGTTAGGTTCTTATTTTTCAGAGTAAATAACTCACGGACACTAGAGAAGCTTTAACCAAGTTGAATTCTTCCCAAAGGTTCTGTACAGCTGTAATTCAGACAACCCAACATTTCTCCCATCAAATGTCCATCTGTCTCCCCTATATCAACACGTTGCTCTCCTCCCGTCCACCCAAAACATTCCAAAGCCATCTGTCTTTCTACAGAAAACCATTAACTTCTGACATAAAACCCAGTCTCTTTCACTCCTCATATTCTATGCTTCTTCTCTATCATTTATTTAATATCTCAATGTTCAAAATGTCGAATCCAACAGTCCCTCCTCTTGAACAATAGCATCCTAATGTTCAATGTATATATACTTGGAAATTACTAATACATGATAAATAATGATAATAAAACATACATTTAAAAAACGAACAAATGATTATAAAACATGAACTAACAAATGGAACAAACAATGAAGAAACATTCACCGCGAGGTTTACAAATTCAGAGACTTATGGCCTCTGTACTATGATGACACCATTTTATTTCCATCTATCATCAAACAACAAAATGCCATTCCAGCTGAATCTGCGGTCTCGTTCTATGTCAGATGGAGCAGCTTTTAGTTTCTCCACTTCCCCCTTCTGGTTCCTAAGAGAGTAATAGCACAAGACTTGGAAAGCAACAAAAAAACATAAAACATAACAGTATTAACAATGTGATAAGCTATGCATAATTATATATGCATGAAAACCAAAGTCTGAGACCATGACAATTCCCAGTCTCTCTTCACCTGACTCTATGCCTCCCGGATACTTTCCTGCTGGGTTCCACAAAAATGAAAGCTCTAAAAAAACTTCCTCATGCTTTCGCCCAGTCTTCCCCTTTTGGCCCCACGTTCCGAGGGGTGTTCCCAAGTCATGTCATTTTCACTTTGTTCCCCATCTCCTCCATTTCCCCTGATAGGCACATCAACTGATATGCAAGTGCGTATCCCTAATCAACGTTACATCCTCTTGAGGTAACTCAGCACTGTATATGCTTTCACATCAATGCCTTCAACATTTTGTTCAGAGTACAATTACCCCTCATATGATGCATTAACCAATAAAGCAGCTAACCGGTGATCCAACTATGATGTTTATAGTAGCTCCCAGACCCAACCCATCTCTATGTCTTACGATGTAATCTAGTCTCTCTCTCTCGCTCCGCTTCGTCTGTCATGGTGTCTTCACTCACCCATTATGCAGCTGGACCTCACTTCACGTGAGAACTATGTCCCCCCCCCCCCCCCCCCCCCAAGGAGAGACATGACGATCTTTACCGCTGCAGGTACTGTACGGAGTAGTGTGTTGTCCCAAACCAACGCTGTCCCAACATCCCCGCCTGGTGTCTCTTGATGTACACTCAATCTCCAGAATTCAGCCCGTGCCCTTGGTTATATCTCTACTTTCATCTGAGGATATACACACTGCAACACATGGGTCATTTCCTGACAACATCATTTGTGACATTTGAATAACCGCATCCCCTGTCCCCCAGTTATCAATCCATGTGGCATGAGTCCTCATAAACTGACATCCCAACAATTCTACTAAAGTAACCACTGCTACATCCAACATGGCCCATGACTATAGTCTCACAGTACCCCTCATTTGCTCAGTAGTCCAATTCCATGCTGTCAATATAGCATCCTGCGCTACTAATACAGCTCCTTCAGTTACTGTCCCTACAGCGCCTGCCATGAGAATACCTCCTGCATGTAATCTGTCAAATGTTCGCCGGATGTTAGAAATTGGAGAAAGATTTATGAGTTGGGAATAATATCCAACCTAACAAAACTCTGAGTCACAGGTGTCCTGAAAGTTTACCATAGTGTCGGAAATGCCACCACTATGTCTTCTACTCTCACCATGATCTAGGTATGTGTAATGTTCAACTAAATCCCCATATTGTGTACAGTTAGCTGTCCTCCCTCTTCTATGAGCTATCTCCTGTAACAATATACAGTCTCTGGGAATGATACTCCTCTATCATTACATCTATCCCATAACACACTACACTCCTAATGCATTTTCTACAGTTTTAAACATATTAACACATTCTCAAATCAGTTAGTCAATATACATCATTCCCTCCTCTGGAACAACGAACACCCTGATGTTCCACGAAACCTAAAGACATATTGACTTGAAAAGAAAAGAGAAACAAAGTACATGTTTAATAACTTAGCACCACTCATTAATGCGATGTAACATAAACATTCTGAATGCAGGGTAAAACAAAAGATAACAAAAAAACATTCCTGTTTGTTCCAAGCTATCATCCAGTGATTCCCCTACCAAACCACCTCCCTTCAGGATGACACTTAGAGGTAAGTTCCTGGAAACTCTCTCGGCCAAATACACTGCTCAAAAAAATAAAGGGAACACTTAAACAACACAATGTAACTCCAAGTCAATCACACTTCTGTGAAATCAAACTGTCCACTTAGGAAGCAACACTGATTGACAATAAATTTCACATGCTGTTGTGCAAATGGAATAGACAAAAGGTGGAAATTATAGGCAATTAGCAAGACACCCCCAATAAAGGAGTGGTTCTGCAGGTGGTGACCACAGACCACTTCTCAGTTCCTATGCTTCCTGGCTGATGTTTTGGTCACTTTTGAATGCTGCCGGTGCTTTCACTCTGCACATTTGTGGCCTGCTGGAGGTCATTTTGCAGGGCTCTGGCAGTGCTCCTCCTTGCACAAAGGCGGAGGTAGCGGTCCTGCTGCTGGGTTGTTGCCCTCCTACGGCCTCCTCCACGTCTCCTGATGTACTGGCCTGTCTCCTGGTAGCGCCTCCATGCTCTGGACACTACGCTGACAGACACAGCAAACCTTCTTGCCACAGCTCGCATTGATGTGCCATCCTGGATGAGCTGCACTACCTGAGCCACTTGTGTGGGTTGTAGACTCCGTCTCTTATAACTCCCTACGGAAATAATAATAATCTCCTAACGTAATGGTACAATTTGGATCATTCCTCATTAGGAATGTTTTGTATACGGGGCTTTCGACACCATTAAAATGTTTCCTCTCCCTTTCTTTCCCTGTCCTTCGGAAACCATTTAAATACCTCTTCAAAACATTTCCATCCTGCATACCCAATTTAACTGAATTGAAAAGACCCCATCCAATAAATCCCACAACACGGCGACAGTATCTCTCCACCGAGTCTAACGATTCACTGGTCTCCTTTTCCCATGATTCTCCATAACCACCACACCACATAAAATAATTAAAAGTTCATTTTAGGTTTGGTAACCCCTATACCAATTCCTCGTGATCCCAGTTCATTTTATGTTAGGTAACTCCTATACTAATTCTTTATGACCCCTCCACCCTTTCGTCTATTCTAGAATTCCATTCCAGAATAAGACGACATCAAACGTTAATTTATTTAAAAATAAAACACAATAAAATGTCTCATGATTTAAAAAAACAAAAGAAAACAAAGCCTTCTGAGTTTGCAAGGGGGGTTTGGTCTTATAATTTAAATGTATTACCTTTTAGAATCCATTCCCCTGGCATTTCACCTAGAATCTTCAACCCAAAATAAGTTTTCCTGTGGCAAATTTAGTCCATTTCTCATTGTAAGGAATCCGCAATATTTACATGTGGTTCTCTAATACTTTCTCTCACCACGGCAGCAGCCTTAGCCATTTCTTCCGCTTTACGATTACCTATGGCGATTTTATCTATACAACTAGTATGAGCTTCACATTTCACCACTGTTCATTTACTGGGTAACTGACATGCTTCTAATAATGCCTCTACCTCCAGACCATTTTTTATTGGGGTTCCTGTTAACATGCCCCATTGTGACCACAATGTACCGAAATCATGAACTACTCCAAAGGTTTTTGTAGTTGTGCACTGGAACTGCCTTGTAAGAATGTGGTGTTTGCATAGTCTACTCTCACAGTCTCTTCTTAGGCTCATCGTCAGCTGAGTTCTTACGAAAGAGACTCTCATGTATTTTTTAGGTATTTAGTCCAATAATATTTATTTGAGTATTCTTTGGGTATTCATTTCAGAGAATAATATGTTCTTCTCCGTGATCTGTTTGCAGACACTTTGGGAGCATGAAGACCAAGCATCCAGGAGGCCACATTGCCATGTTGAAGACCAAACACAGTTACAGCCTGTAACTGGAGATTATAACGTTGATGGACAATAGCATATGGATTCATGATATAGATTTGTATACTGTGTATGTCCATGTTGAAATACCGGTAGTACTGTAATCCCCCGTATAGTATGTAAACATGTATGGCTATTTATTTAACTTTTATTTAACCCGGAAGTCTTTCCTAAGAAATGAAACTATGGACCAGGAGTGTCATGCACCCATTATTTTAGAGGGGACACAAAGTACATGAGGATGGAGGAGGCGTTGTCCAGGTTGGAAAATGTAGCATTTTTTAAACACCTAAAATAGCTTTTACCTGCAATCTAGAGCCATAATCATTATGCCTAATTCTATGTAAAAAAAAATAAAAATAAAGTATATTTTTATGCATAGGTTATCTAAGCATACCTCTTTACCTGTTCAATTGTCATTATTATTAATGATGCACTGATTCTTTAAGAAATGTTATGCCTTACATGCTGACCACACCGCTCACGTCGCAAAAATACATGTACACATACAGTAAATGCTATTCAATCATTGCACCAATGCAATGCACGCCAACGAGCGTCTGCATTGGCAAGCGCTAAAATAGAAGTCAGTTCTATTTGTGTCGCTGAATGCGGTGCAAGTCCTGCCTCTCCCATCTTCTCATTGGTTTATAGAAGCATATACATATGTGCCATCTCCTCATTGGTTATACCCACGTGGGTGATTGAAAGATGAACTGAGGTCAGTCGGTCATTTGTGGTAATACACCTTATTATGAAAGTTAGATGCCAATCACCATATAAAGTCCAAAGAAGAAAAGCCTGGAAGGAGGAGAGGTGACGAGAAACGGTTCGGTTGACTGCTTTATGTGTGGATTAATTGTTGGAGTAGAGAACCTTGTGCATTTCAGATAAAATAACAACTCAATGTGTATATCCAAGGAGAAATTAGCTAGCAACTGCAAGCTGGCTCAATAGGACAAATTAGCTAGCAACAGCAAGCTAGCTAGCTAAATTGCCATATATGTTTAATGCTTTTCGACCTGTCCCCTAATTAATATAATTGGTTCAGAGTTTGTTTTGATATTTCAACCTGCGTGTTGTGATTGCGTTTGATGTGGGGGGACCAAATCAATTTGCGCATGATGGCGTCTTTCAAGTCGTTAGGCGTTCCTTTGGCAGCAAGAACCTCTCGGTGGATGCTGCAGTGTACCCAAGTGGCGTTGGAGGCAACTGCTTGCACGCGCGTTACCACCCCACTATGTCTCCCTGTCATGGCTTTTGCACCATCAGTACAGATACCAACACATCTTGACCACCAAAGTCCATTTGATGTCACAAAGCTGTCCAATATCCTGTCCTGTTGTCCTGGTTTCCAGTGGTTTGCAGAAGAGGATGTCTTCCTTAATTGACACCACATAAACTTAACAGACATATACCAGGAGCTATGCCAGGGGGTACAAAGACAATTGGGTAAAACATGCCAGTGATCGTTTTGAAAGACTAACACAGTTGGAAAGCCTAAAACCCAAAGTAAAAGAAAAATCTGAACATGTCCCGTCATGCTTTACCCAATACTCACCATTGGGGAAGGCATTAAAGGACATTATCAGGAAGCACTGGTACATTATTGATACTGACCCACAATTGAAACCCATTTTTAAATATCCCCCACGTATGGTTTTTAAAAGACCTCCAAACTTGAGAGATATTGTGGTTAATTCTGATTACCTACCAGAGAAAAGGGGAAACTTTTTTGGTCAAGTTTGAAGGAGGGTAATTACAAATGTGGCCAATGTGCTCAATGCAGCTTTACGTACAATTGCAACTGATTTACACACAGGACAAAGATTTAAGATCAAGGGCCTGCATACTTACATGTCCACCAATGTCATGTACATGTTGAAATGTCCTTGTGGTCTGTCTTACATTGCGAAAACCCGTAGAAGCCTTAAGACATGGATCAGTGAGCACCGCAGCAATATACGGACAGGTTATACAAAAAATCTGGTTGCTGCACATTTTGTACAAGCTGGACATCCTATTAGTTCTCTGAGATACATTGGAATAGAAATGGTCAAGATGTCATGCAGGGGAGGGGACATTGAGAGGAAACTTCTTCAAAGGGAATCTTTCTGGATCCACAGGCTGAACACACTGTTCCCTCTTGGCCTTAACGAGGAGTTTGACATGAAACCGTTCTTATAGTTTCAATAATTCTAAATTGTTTTTTTTTTAATCCTAATTTAATATTGTATGTGTATGTATATTTCTATAAATATTGATCACATTCTCTGTGTATGATCATATATTTTGATACATTGATAGTTAATATTGTGAAACTATGTTATACATTTTTACCTCCTGTTTCAGGAAGTGATGTCACTGAATACTGCCCCTATATATAGGACCTTCCACCCCCACCTGGGATATGGATCCCTGATGAAGACCTAAGGGTCAAAACGTTGTAAATAAATATCACCTGGGAGCATGAACAGCAGTGTGCAGCGGTTTCCTTTCTGTTTTCCATGAGTTTGCCTACAACTCCAGCACCTGCGGAAGGTACCTGGATGTACGTATGTTCTTCAGCTTTCGGCTGTGCCAGGCCCGCCACATCTGTTGACTCATCCAGCTGGAACACATATAATTCACTGGCTTGTATGCAAAGCAGTAATTGTTTCAAAACATCTCCTGCCATGTCACCTATGCGTCGTGAAACAGTGTTGTTTGATGAAGACATTGTCGGTATAGTTTTTTGGGCCTTTTTTCCAAGCATTGTCCCAGCCATATCCACGGCAGCAGGAAGAATTAAGTTCTCCACAATAGTTTGGGGCTTGCCTGTCCTAGCGACTCGGTAGCTCACCATACAAGACGCTTCTTGCCCTTCTTATTAATGGTATCTGTTGCTATTATACATGTCTTACTACTCAAAAGTAATCTTAATTCTCGCTCAAAAACTCCTGTGGCTTCTTTTTCAAATTGGCATATTTTGTTTCTAAATGTCTGCGCAAGAGTGAAGGTTTCATCGAGTTGTGAGATAGTACTTTTGCACATATAACACACTGTGGCTGAGGAAAGGCACTACTCCCAATATCAGTGAACCCCAAATCAATGTAGTTCTCATCATATCTGCACCTCTTCGATGGTCCATCGTCCCTGTCTGTTCGGTGCTTTCCCGGGTAAGGGGGCCAGTAGCTCTTCAGCTGCATCAGATTCACAATTGTCAGTGTCCATGCTAGCTGAGCTAACAACAAATGTAGAATTCCTGATGCTAGCACTGGATGTGCTCGTGGAAGCAGAACAACTTGTGTTGTCAACAGGTGCAGGTGTAGTACAGCTGGTAGTAGCAGTACTACCAGTAGAGCTGGTATGTGTCTCTATGGACGCAGGCCTTACTTTTGTTTTTAACCATTTATCAATTTTCGATCAAACGGAATGAGCAGCAGCTACGTTTGGCTACATACGGACCGTTAGTGGATTTCCCGCGAGAGAGTAACGGTTAATGTGATTGGGTGTTAATTATTTGACTAGGCTATCTGTATTTGACATTGTGTTGTTATTTCGCTGAACACTAGATGGCTTAATTGTATGTTTGTCAGTGAAACGAGGCTACTCAGGCGAGAAAAAAAACTCACACAAATGTATAGCCGCATTGGAAAATATAAATGGTGATCATCTTTAACTGGTCCAGTTTGTGAATGTCACTGACAGATATTTTTTTGTTTTGTCATTTATTTAACATCTGAAAAATTAATAAAAAAGAAATAAAAAATCATTTACAATGACATTTAAAAAAATATATATGAAGGGGCACGTGCCCTTGTGCCCTCTATGGGCATGATTCGTCTATGTAAGGAAAACAGCGGAAGGTGTATGCCATTTGTTCAACGGCAACATAGAGAACTGTAAATAGCATTGCATTTTCTTCAGAGGTACTTTATTGATTAGTGTGTGAAGAGTGTGGACGGAAGAGGCAGGGTCAAGGTGGGTTGAGGGTTTTTCCCTCGAAGACTGAGAATAGAAAAAGAAGGTTGAGAACGAAGATTGAGAAAAGAGAAAGGTAATTTAGGAAGTATTTGGGTGCGTCCCAAACAACACCCTGTTCCCTATACTGTATACTGTGACCAGAGCCCTATGAGCCCTCATCATCAGTAGTAAACTGTAGTTAATAGGTTCAGATGGCTGGTTGGTTCAGAATAGGTTCAGATGGCTGTTAGGTTCAGAATAGGTTCAGATGGCTGTTAGGTTCAGAATAGGTTCAGATGGCTGTTAGGTTCAGAATAGGTTCAGATGGCTGTTAGGTTCAGAATAGGTTCAGATGGCTGTTAGGTTCAGAATAGGTTCAGATGGCTGTTAGGTTCAGAATAGGTTCAGATGGCTGTTAGGTTCAGAATAGGTTCAGATGGCTGTTAGGTTCAGAATAGGTTCAGATGGCTGTTAGGTTCAGAATAGGTTCAGATGGCTGTTAGGTTCAGAATAGGTTCAGATGGCTGTTAGGTTCAGAATAGGTTCAGATGGATCCTATGAGGGAAGTGGCTGGATCAAAAAAGGTTAAAGGATGTGATTCAGAATGACCTTTTAAGGCGACATGTGAAATGGACCTGATGGTGTTGATTGAAATATTTTTGTCATCATGAGTGAGTTGTGTTTTTACAGTAGATTAGATTTTTGATAGCAGTAGATATACACTACCGGTCAACAGTTTAAGAACACCTACTCAAACCAAATTTATCTCCCTTTAAAATTTGATTTTAAAGGGAGATAAAGTAACCGATGACTGAAAGTTTGGGAAAGTTCTGAGTGGTTGAGATGCTTTGAAAGTAATGACGATGGAAGCAGCAAAGCAGTTGCCCCCAGAGCATTGACAAAACCTCTAGCATTTGAACTCACGTTAGCAGCTGGTGAGCATTCATGCTGTTTTCTGAAGGGCTGTACAACTCTGTCCAGATCTCTGTGACTGCTCTCTACACAGAACATGAATATGTTCTTAAATTTAAGGGGAATATAGAAACAACCAGTTGCTGAAGACAGGAAGATTGAAGGTATGTAGAATCATAGAGATAGGCTAGTGGCATCGTCTGGTGTTTTGCATGTAGCCTACATAAGTGTTTATTTATTATTCTTTTCCCTGTGTTTTCATTTCTAAATGTTTTACCAAAGGAAATAAATGATTGTGATTTATTGTTCAAATTCAAAAAACGGTTGTACTATTTGTAAATAGGGTTTGATTATTGAGCTTTGAGATGCAGTCATACATTTACAGACATCAACATGTAGGCCAATACAACACACTGTTATACAAACACAACAATTCTAGGTCAGTGTTATTCCAAAATTAGCTGCAGTGTAAACAAGAAATCACTTAAATCTCAGAGAAGGTAAAGCTGCAATCCCATCAAACGCCGCCAGAGGACTCTTGAGTGATAAAGTGCACTTCGCTATAATAACCCCCGAAAGCCAACTATATACAGAAGCCTACAACCTTCCCTTGCAAGTGAGTCATATAATTCCCTACAGGCAAGCTGTCTGTAGAAATTCAAGAGTTCAAATTAAAACCCACATCTACAGATATTGCCAATCAGGGAGTAAGGCACGTGCGTCTGCATCACTCTTAAACGCCGTATTCTGTTAAAAGCTTGTAATAATAGGGCGCGGAGTCTACTAATTTATGTTTATTACACGACTATTTTGAAGAAGATGCAAAAACATAATTGCAAGGTTGTCCGGTAGATGGCGAGGTGTGTATGGTTGGGTTGAGCTTTGGTTGGATTCTGAGAACGTGTGTTATCCCATCTATTCCATCAACACAGCCCTTACACAGGGACAGAGGAGGAGGAGGAGGACAGTTGCTGTGTGACAGTAGAAAAAGCATGGATGATGCTATCCTGAAGGGATCACAGAGATGCTGTCACTTGACTGGTTTGAAATGCGTTTGATCTTTATACAAAGAAAACAGTATATTTTTTAACCAATCAATTCACGTAAGTAGAGACTGTTGATGTTTCTGTTTTGCAAAAAAATGTCAACTTCAAGTAGTCTTTCAAAAAGAACAGCAGTCTGGTAAAATCGAAAGATAAAAGGAAAATTCTTTCGGAGATGTCGCCTAGTGTAAACTAATCATAATTTATCCATGAGGACCAGAAGATGCTCGAATTTCTCTACCTCCCGGGTGCATTTTCCGTGGTCGTGGACCCTCTTCAAGTGCCATCAGCGGGGGTCGCTTCCCTTTCCGCCGCTCTTATGTAATTTATCGATGAATTAGACGAATGTTTCAAGCCAAGGTTTATTTTTTTATCGGAAGACATCAACCACCAGCGTGATACAGCCGGGGCTGCACGGACAATGTGTAGCAGATATTCTATCATAAACAAGACGTGTGTTTACGATGATGGGACCGCGGACACCGACAGAGCCAGGTAAGAACAGAAAACAGTCTTGGCCTCTTGACTAACGCCGAGTGCAGTGAAATTGACCGAGAGCCAAACATCTGTAGCCTATTTGGGAGAAATTTGGACTCGATTCACGTGACTTGGACTCGAGTACGAGTCGCACATTTTGCGACTTGAGACTTGACTTGGCAAAAAGAAAAAACACTTGTCACTCGACTTCGACCTAACCATCTATGACTCGTGACCTAACTTGGACATGAGCTGTACGACTCTAGAGACCCGATTTGTCACCTCACGCACAGTGTAAGCCTATCTGTCCTTTATATCGGAGTACTGGAGGTTCTGTGCGTTCTGTTCTGTGTCTCGACCAAACAGATTCACAGAAATCAGAGGTTGCGCAGGCCGGGCACAAAGCACGTCTTCTAGCAAAGCGCTCGCCGCTCCACTGTCCTCCAGTATTTATTTAGCAAACGTAATAACACATCACTCCCGACATACTCAAGCAAGAACTCTTCACATAAATGTTGCAGCAGCCTACACCTAAACTGTATGAGAAGAAAACGAGACGATTTCCCAGTCTGATCAACTAGGCAACTGATAACAACTACAGCCAATGCGCCCTGTCCCCTCTTGCCCTCTGGTCAGGGTAAAGGAAGTGGTGATGTTATGTAGCCTATTTATAGCAAGGGATGGGTAGGTTACATTCTATATGTAATCCGTTAGAGTTACTAGTTACCTGTCCAAAATTGTAATAAGTAACGTAACTTTTGGATTGACCAAACTCAATAAAGTAATCTGATTACATTCTGTTACTGTTAGATTACTTTCCCGTTAAGAGGCATTAGAAGAAGAAAAAAATGTATGTTACCAATTGAATGACATCTATTGCAGGATAAATCAATATTCAAGTTTACATAGCTGGCCATATGTGGATGTTAAATTTTACTTTATTGGTTGGTTATGTAGACTTATTTTTGAATTTGTTTTTATTTATTTAACCAGGCAAATCAGTTAACAACAAATTCTTATTTACAACGACGGCCTAGGAACAATGGGTCAACTGCCTTGTTCAGGGGCAGAACGACAGATTTGTACCTTGTCAGCTCGGGGATTCGATCTAGCAACCTTTCGGTTACTAGCCCAACGCTCTAACCAATAGGCTACTTGCAGCCCCAAACCCATCGCTTTCTATTACATGGATTAGAAGGCTACCTTCCGCCTTCTAACCCATCGCTTTTTATTACATATAATAATATAATACTTTTTTCCCCAAACATCCTTTCTGAATTATAAAGTTGTCCTCGAAGTAATCATCTAGTTTTTAAAAGTATCTGTAATCTGATTACAATATTTTATCTGAAAACGTAACAGATTGTCCAATTGCAGTGGTTGTGTCTGTGTAAAGGTTTGGGCTCCTGAGTTTTTCCAGTTTCTTTAAAACCATGTGACCTGTTTAGAAAATATTTGTATATCAGGTGGCAGGTAGGCTAGTGGTTAAGAGTTGGGCCATTAACTGAAAGGTCAATGGTTTGAATCCCGAGCCGAACATAACAGAATGAACATTGTGACTTCATTCAATGAAAAAAGTGTTAAACAAATCAAAATATATTTTATATTTGAGATTCTTCAAAGTAGCCACCCTTTGCCTTGATGACAACTTTGCACACTCTTGGCATTCTCTCAACCAGCTTCATGAGGTAGTCACCTGGAATGCATTTCAATTAACAGGTGTGCCTTGTTAAAAGTTAATTTGTGGAATTCCTTTCCTTCTTAATGCGTTTGTGTCAATTAGTTGTGTTGTGACAAGTTAGGGGTGGTATACAGAAGATAGCCCTATTTGGTAAAAGACCAAGTCCATATTATGGCAAGAACAGCTAAAATAAGCAAAGAGAAACAACAGTCCATCATTACTTTATGACATGAAGGTCAGTCAATCCGGAACATTTCAAGAACTTTCAAAGTTTCTTCAAGTGCAGTTGCAAAAACCATCAAGCGCTATGATGAAACTGTCTCTCATGAGGACCGCCACAGGAAAGGAAGACCCAGAGTTACCTCTGCTGCAGAGGATACGTTCATTAGAGTAAACTGCACCTCAGATTTCAGCCCAAATAAATGCTTCACAGAGTTTCACAAGCTTCACAAGTAACAGACACATCTCAACAGCAACTGTTCAGAAGAGACTGTGTGAATCAGGCCTTCATGGTTGAATTGCTGCAAAGAAACCAGCACTAAAGGACACCAGTAAGAAGAAGAGACTTTCTTGGGCCAAGGAACACGAGCAATGGACATTAGACCGGTGGAAATCTGTCTGATTTGGTCTGATGAGTCCAAATTGGAGATTTTTGGTTCCAACCGCTGTGTCTTTGTGAGACGCAGAGTAGGTGAACGGATGATCTCCACATGTGTGGTTCCCACCGTGAAGCATGGAGGAGGTGGTGTGTTTTTTTTTTTTGCTAGTGACACTGTCTGTGATTTATTTAAGGCACACTTAACCAGCATGGCTATCACAGCATTCTGCAGCAATACGCCATCCCATCTGGTTTGGGCTTAGTGGGACTATCACTTGTTTTTCAACAGGACAATGACCAAACACACCTCCAGGCTGTGTAAGGGCCATTTGACCAAGGAGAGTGATTGAGTGATGCATCAGATGACCTGGCCTCCACAATCACCCGACCCTCAACACAATTGAGATGGTTTGGGATGAGTTAACACTATTTTGGTTACTATATGATTCCATAGATTTTATTTCATAGTTTTGATGTCTTCACTATTATTCTACAATGTAGAAAATAGTAAAAATAAAGAAAAACCCTTGAATGAGTAGGTGTGTCCAAACTTTTGACTGGTACTGCATTATGCGTGTTTGTGTGTCACTGTGTGTGTGTGTGTGTCACTGTATGTATCACTGTGAGTGTGTGTGTGTGTGTGTGTGTGTGTGTGTGTGTGTGTGTGTGTGTGTGTGTGTGTGTGTGTGTGTGTGTGTGTGTGTGTGTGTGTGTGTGTGTGTGTGTGTGTGTGTGTGTGTGTGTGTCAAGACGATTTCATAAGTAAGGGATTAATGGGTGGGGTGGGGGGGTGAAGTCCTCATTGACCTGGTCTGTCGCCGTCTATCTGTTTTGTTCACCCACACACACACACAACCTCCCATCCCCTCCGGTCCATTCAAGTTTTAGGTTTTTAATGTCACATGCACAAGTACAGAAATGCCTTTCTTTCAAGCTCTAACCCCAGCAATGCAGTAATCAATAACAATGTAAAACTAACAATAACAAGGTGGAACAAAAACACACAAGAGTTAAAAATCTGAAATAAGAAGAACACGATAAAGTAAGGAAGCACAATATATACAGTGTCAGTTCCACTACCATGTTTACAATGTGCAGGGATACTGGATCGATAGAGGTAGATATATATAGGGGTAAGGTGACTAGGCATTAGCATATATGATAAACAGAGTAGTATGTGAGTGTATAAACAGAGTAGCAGCAGTTTGTATGTGAGTGTATAAACAGAGTAGCAGCAGTTTGTATGTGAGTGTATAAACAGAGTAGCAGCAGTTTGTATGTGAGTGTATAAACAGAGTAGCAGCAGTTTGTATGTGAGTGTATAAACAGAGTAGCAGCAGTTTGTATGTGAGTGTATAAACAGAGTAGCAGCAGTTTGTATGTGAGTGTATAAACAGAGTAGCAGCAGTTTGTATGTGAGTATGTGTAGAGAGTCAGTATAAATGTATGTGCATTTGTGTGAGTGAGCAGATGATGCAGTGAGTGTTCGTGTGTGTTTTGGAGTATCAGTGTGTGTAGTGTGTAGGGCCCTGTGAGTGTGCATAGAGGCAGTGTAAAAATAACAATGGCATACAAAGGTCACTGGCCCTCTCACGTCATCTCACCACACTCTCCTCCCTCCAGACAGGAGGCTTCTCGGGGTTTGTCCTCTGGGCTGCTAATCAGTCTCGCTCTCTCTCTCTCTCTCCCTCCCTTTTCAATTTCAATTTAAGGGCTTTATTGGCATGGGAAACATATGTTTATTTTGCCAAAGCAAGTGACATAGATAATAAACAAAAGTGAAATAAACAATAAAACATTTACAGTAAACATTACACTCACAAAAGTTCCAAAGGAATAGAGACATTTCAAATGTCATATTATGTATATATACAGTGTTGTAATGATGTGCAAATAGTTTAAGTACAAAAGGGAAAATAGATAAGCATAAATATGGGTTGTATTTACAATGGTGTTTGTTCTTCACCGGTTGCCATATCTTGTGGCAACAGGTCACAAATCTTGCTAATGTGATGGTGTGATCTGAGGGAAATATGTGTCTCTAATATGGTCATATATTTGGCAGGAGGTTAGGAAATGCAGCTCAGTTTCCACCTCATTTTGTGGGCAGTGTGCACATAGCCTGTCTTCTCTTGAGAGCCAGGTCTGCCTCTCTCAATAGCAAAGCTATGCTCACTGAGTCTGTTCATAGTCAAAGCATTCATTAAGTCTGGGTCAGTCACTGTGGTCAGGTATTCTGCCACTGTGTACTCTCTGTTTAGGGCCAAATAACATTCTAGTTTGCTCAGTTTTTGTTGTTGTTAATTCAAGTAATTATCTTTTTGTTTTCTCATGATTTGGTTGGGTCTAATTGTGTTGCTGTCCTGCGGCTCTGTGGGGTCTGTTTGTGTTTGTGAACAGAGCCCCAGGACCAGCTTGCTTAGGGGATTCTTTTCCAAGTTAATCTCTTTGTAGGTGATGGTGTTTTTATGGAAGTGTCACACCCTGACCATAGAGAGCTGTTTATTCTCTGTGTTGGTTAGGGCGTGACAGTGACTAGGGTGGGTTATCTAGGTGATTAATTATCACATAATTCCCCTTCATCCTGGAACATGCTTCAGAAGATTTTAAAGTTAGGGGAGTTTGTGTTTTTGCCTGTTTTTAAGACTCTGATCGACAACACTGTTTGTGATCACTGCAGTTGTTTCTAATCTTCAATTGTATCTTTAACTTGTGCCACTTGGTCTTTTGTGTGTATTCTGTATTTTTCTGTAATGTTTTATGGACACACTGCTATTTCCTTGTTTTGACTTCTTGCCATGTCACCCTCGCAAAAGAGGTTTTTAACCTCAATGAGTTTTACTTGGTTATATAAAAACAATTTTAAAATGTTGTGTGTGTTTTCCCCCAACACCACTTTTCATCAATTTTTACAGCAGAGCCTCATGCCAAATTGAGTCAAAATATATATATTTTTAATCAACAAATCTTGAGAAGACTTTGCCTTTGTTTTGGTTTGTTGTCAATTAGGGTGTACAGGGTGAATACGTGGTCTGTCATACGGTAATTTGGTAAAAAGCCAATTTGACATTTGCTCAGTACATTTGTTTTCACTGAGGAAATGTAGAAGTCTGCTGTTGATGATACTTCTCTCTCTCTCTCTCTCTCTCTCTCTCTCTCTCTCTCTCTCTCTCTCTCTCTCTCTCTCTCTCTCTCTCTCTCTCTCTCTCTCTCTCTCTCTCTCTCTCTCTCTCTCTCTCTCTCTCTCTCTCTCTCTCTCTCTCTCTCTCTCTCTCTCTCTCTCTCTCTCTCTCTCTGTTATGAGCCCACTCCAGCCTGCCCATTCTCTCATGATGACCGGGCTGAACCATATAGTCATTACCCACTTGTGTGCATTGGAGAGCTCCCTATGTACTTAATGTACTGTATGAGAGCTCCAGATAAGGAGTTGGGACGTTGAGCATGGTACAAAGATTAACCCTAAAAGCACCAACATATTTCGACCACTAAAAGCACAAAAACTGGTATTTCCCCCCCCCCCCCAACTGGAAATGATGGCAAAAAGACACTTTCTGTCAAACAGTAACACTTTTTAATTTTATTTATATTTTGCAACACAAGTAAATGATTTAAATTTCCAAAAATAGGCATATTTTAGACACATTAGAACATTTTCACACAATTAAAACCTAATTCTATGTTTAAAAATATACTTTATGTATGTTTTTCATGTTTTGAACGGTTATTTTATGTTTTTGTGGTATTCAGATGCTGAAATTGGCGATTGAGCTAATCTGACATACCAGTATTAACAAAAATAGCCTCTTCAATGCTATGGTGATATGTTATATAGGCTACAGTATATGGGCACCGGTGCCATCAGTCTTTTAACTTTAACTTTGGAATGCTATGGGCTATCAACTCAACTTGTTATAGAGACAATATGTAAATATATATTTATATTTTTTGAGTTATTTTTGAGCTATAGTGGCTGCCACGCCCCCCAGGGGCCAAATCTGCGGTGGCTCCATATCTATATATGTTCAGAGTACATACTGTACATCTATCTACCTCTGTGCCAACATTTATGCTTTGGGTCCACTACTATTGAGTCCACATTTTCAGCACACCACTAGTATACAAAAGAGAGATTACTTTTCTTTCCTCCATATTAACACAGAAATCATTGTGTTTTTATGTCGGTAAGTTAATTAGTTGCTTGATAAAGTCTGTACATTTCTGAAGGATCAAACAAAGGGTTTAGAAATGATGACCTTTTTTTTGGAGTGAAGCATTCGTCACACACAAGATCGGCAGATAACCCATTTGAGTCCCATATTGTCCACTTAGTGGTATGAGAAAAGTTGTTTGGAGAGCAAATTGTGTGGAGAGAGAGCGAGAGAGAGAGAGAGAGAGAGAGAGAAAGAGAGAGAGAGAGAGAGAGGTTGTCTCACAAATACTTAATCGTGATAAACCATGGCTATTAGTGATGAATCACAGGCACTTCCTAGTCGGTAAAGCTGAGTGCTCACGCTGCTCGTCTCAAAGCAACGATGGTAGCAGCGAGTATTCAGTGGACGATGTAGTTAGAAAGAGTTGACCCCTCCCTGTATTACATTGTGGCTATACTGTGTTAAAGGGGCACTCTGGGATTGGTACATACATTTTTGACGTTTATATTAATGATATATATTTGTTGATTCTTGAATAATATACAGATTGAACTCAGAGTATAAGCAGAGGTGTGATAGAGAAGATAATTGTTTTGTCTTAGCCCATCACAAGCCATTTAATTTGAAGAATGAGACATTCACACATTCTGTTAGACTGAGTGTTTTTACTGCAAATCAGAGGCACTTTACTGCTTGTTGATTATCAAAGGCTCCACGTAACACATTGCCTAAATTTAAAACAGTGTTATTCAGAATTTTTCAGCAGGTACCCCATTTTTTCCCCAAGAATTTCTTGCGATCCCGCCCCACCCCAAATGTAATGACACAACCTTAAAATCGGTACATTTTTATTTGACATCATCAAATAACTTTCAGTTTATTGCATTTTCATCTCTTATCAAAATGAAAAGAAACCAATAAATACATTTAGTCAATAAAATTGTATTTTTCAAATTATCTTTCTCAAAAAATGTATTCCATACTCTTAAATATATATATATATTTCTTTACTTTTTGGCGACCCTACTGCTATTTCCATTGCGACCCTGACTTTGAATACCACTGATCTAAAACATTACTTTGACTTTTCATGAAACTGTGTTATAGTGAGACATAAGCCATCCAGAGGGTTTGTCCCAGCTCGTCTTAGCCATCAGCCGCATGTTGGAGTAATCCTTAAAGAAGGAAAGTAAAAGAAGAGCTAACTTCAGAGGGATTGGTTTGCCTCAGCAGCAGCACAGAGTTAAGCTGATATGTATGCTGTGTGTGTTATTCTGTTACACACTGTATACCCCTCACCTTGTAGATTTATTCTTCATGTTGAACTCTCTTTTCCTCTCTTTTCCTCCCTCTCTCTCTGTCTCTCTCACTCCCTCTCTCTCTTTCTCTCTCTCAAATTTCCCTAAATCCCTCACCAAGATGCGACAATGAGCCCACTGCGTCGATCCTCGAGTTCCCATGGTGACAGGTAATGTTTCTTGTCAACGTGACAAGGACTGACATGAAAATAGTGTGTGTGTGTGTGTGTGTGTGTTTGTATCGGCTGTAAGCCTATGTTTGTTTGTTCTTCTACTCAAACACTCCACCAGTATCAATACAGCAGCCATAATGAAACGGTCCCAGAGTGATCCTGAATAATTGAAACCTGTTTATCTTCATTTGACTGTGTTTAATGGTGTATTCAGTGGACTGCTCTGACCAATACCACCGTTCTGTACAGAACATTTATTAAACCTTGCCTCCCAAATGACACCCTATTCTCTATGTCGTGCACTACTTTTGACCAGAGGGCTGTGCTCAAAAGTAGTGCACTACTGTAGCTATATACACATGCTGTATCTTAATTTGATCATTCTGTTGTTGCAGGAATTTTCTTGCTCAGCAGGAAATGCCAACTTGTTTCGTACTCAAGGTTCAAAAAGGCTTCTAAAGTTAGTAATTTCCACTTTAAAATATTTGCCCTAACGTAAAATGTAGCGTGCCCTACAAAAAATGTCCATTCATTATGATCTACATACCAATTCATATTTTCTGTTGCTGCAGGATTATTTTCATGCTGTGTTTTCAAACTTTCTCAAATGAAGATACGGCGTCTGTAGGAAATAGGGTGCCATTTTGGGATGCAGGCTATATGTTCAGCTAGGGAGATGGTCTGTGTTCTCTAGGGGGTTTAATGCATCATGAATACATCATGTATTGTCACTGTGGAAATCGTCCTCAGACATCAAGTTTCACATAATCAAAATGTGCAGACTTTGTGGCGTAGTTATTTAATACGGAGAGAAACCTTTCCATTTTAACTGGATCCAAATTGCTTAGGATAATCTTACCATTCAATTACTGCATAAATTGATGGATTTAACATTTTCCCTCTCCAACAGGTCTGTTTCTAAAAATCCCATCTATTGCCAAAAGTGTTGGAATTCTATTCAGCATTTTTATTATACATTTTTGCTCATGTAGTGAAAATGTGGATGGCCCAGACTCTGGGCAGTTGATCAGGCCATTGATTTAATCAGATCATATATATTTGTGTAAGTGCTCATTGTGGATCTGTACAACTCTGTTTTGATCACTTTAAACACTCAAACACACACGCATGCATGCACACATATAAACACACACATACTCTTGCATCGACCCAGATATTAACAAATCCCTTGATAAAAATGTAATTTCCTTCTCTGCTTGCTTGTCATTCCTTTCCCTTTCATTGCAATGGAACTTTACAGAATAAGAGGAGATAAAGTACATGGATTTGCTTGTTAAACCTTGCTGTCAAACATTGAGACATATCATAGTTGTACCTCTGTGCTGTCAACAACTCAAAACGTATCATATCCCACTGTGAGACTATATTCTAACCTCCTCAGTGCTCTGTCAGCAACTCAGTATGTCAGTGTCAGAGATCATATCAAAAGCTGCTTGCCAGCAATCAGAGATCGTGTCTTAAGTCATCCAACCCTACATATTTTTTTATACAGTATGTCTTTCTTAGATTTCTTATACAGTATGTCTTTCTTAGATTTCTTATACAGTATGTCTTTCTTAGATTTCTTATACAGTATGTCTTTCTTAGATTTCTTATACAGTATGTCTTTCTTAGATTTCTTATACAGTATGTCTTTCTTAGATTTCTTATACAGTATGCCTTTCTTAGATTTCTTATACAGTATGTCTTTCTTAGATTTCTTATACAGTATGTCTTTCTTAGATTTCTTATACAGTATGTCTTTCTTAGATTTCTTATACAGTATGCCTTTCTTAGATTTCTTATACAGTATGTCTTTCTTAGATTTCTTTTACAGTATGTCTTTCTTAGATTTCTTATACAGTATGTCTTTCTTAGATTTCTTATACAGTATGCCTTTCTTAGATTTCTTTGTATATTGTCAGGTCTGACTCCACGGAGACCCTCCAGAAGAACAACAGCAGCAACAGTGGAGTTATTCTGGACATCTCAGCCCTCAAGTTGGAGGTGGACTCTGAGGTCCCTCCTCTACCGCCCCGCTACCGCTTCAGGGACCTGCTGCTGGGGGACCAGTCCTTTCAGAATGACGACAGGTAATGGTAATACACCTGCAAAGATAATATACCTGTAAAGATGATGTAATACACCTGTAAAGATAATATAATACACCTGTAATATAATACACCTGTAAAGATTATGTAATACACCTGTAAAGATAATATAATACACCTGTTATATAATACACCTGTAAAGAGGATATAATACACCTGTAAAGATTATACAATACACCTGTAAAGATGATATAATACACCTGTAAAGATTATACAATACACCTGTAATGATTATATAATACACCTGTAAAGATTAACAACACACCTGTAAAGATTTACAATACATCCGTGAAGATGATATAATACACCTGTAAAAATGATATAATCACCTGTAAAGATGCTATAATGCACCTGTAAAGATTATACAATACACCTGTAAAGGTGCTATAATACATCTGTAAAGATTATATAATATAGCTGTAAAGATTATATAATACTGCCCAGGGGCACTCATTTACACTGCTGCAAGGGCCCCCATTTACACTGCTGCAAGGGCCCCGGTTGCACTGTGTGTGTGTGTGTGTGTGTGTGTGTGTGTGTGTGTGTGTGTGTGTGTGTGTGTGTGTGTGTGTGTGTGTGTGTGTGTGTGTGTGTGTGTGTGTGTGTGCGTGTGCATGTGCGTGTGTGTGTGTGTGTGTGTGAGTGTGTGTGTGTGTGTGCATGTATGAGTGTTGCATGGGTGGACTGTGTGTACGGTAGTTTTTCTTCTTTGCAATTAATTGATCATAATTAGGGATGTGGCGGTCATGAAATTTTGTCAGCCGGTGATTGTCATGCAAACAGCCAGTCTCACGGTAATTTACTGTTAATTAACATAAACATGTTTAGCATCTCCTGGCTTCCACGCATAGCATACCGTAAATTACCGTGAGACTGGCTGTTTGCATGACAATCACCGGTACACTGGTGCAGACCTTTGGAACATCTACATTTTAAAAAGTATAATAAATGCCAGCCAGGTAGGCTATACTCCTGTTGTAAAGAGAAGCAATGTGCTTAATATTAGGAAAGTTGAGAAATAAATATAGTAGGTCTAGTCTATAGAAAGCTGATATAGAGGCCATCACTCGGTTTTCTCACGTAATTGCATAGCCTATAGAAATGTTGCACAACATGAGCCTATGGGCTCTCATGAAGTGTTTGATTAGATTTTTGAATACATTTGCAATGATGTCAGAGTGATTAGAGGGACAATAGAGTGCTGAGTACCAGGCAGTTAGCAAGTTTGGTAGGCTACTAATGAACATCAGCAGCATCAGAGCTTGGAGAAGCCTAGTTACCGTGACATACCAGTCACATGGAATTTGACTGCCATCATGACTCAAGAGAACTGGAATTGAATTCCCTCAGCCATTGTATAAATGCATTCTGCTTCACTGCTGTTATGTGGAGATGTCCTTCAAGATGGTGCTGAAATGAATGAAACACAGTGTTGGACGAACAGAATGGAGTTTTATGTTTATTTGGTGCAGGCAGATGTAGCTAAGTGGTTGGTGTTAAATTCTGCATCATTTCTTAATGTGGTTACTAAGTCATTATAACACACTTTAGTCCAGATGGGATTCTACCGTTTAAAAGTCATTTGAAGGGTTTGGGGTTTTCTATTAGGTGATTGTGGAGCGTTCTTCTGAGAGTACAGATGCTTTATCTTAATTTCAGAGCCTGAAAATAATCCTGCATCAACAGGAAATGTGAATTGTTATGTGGATTATAATTAATTGACATTTTTTTGTAGGGGTTGATACATTTTTCCTTAGGGCAAATCAAGTCTCTAATGTTAAATTGGATACAACAACCTTAGAAGCCTTTTTAAACCTTGGATACACTACAAGTTTGCATTTCCTGCTGTGCAAGAAAATTCCTAAAACAACAGGATGATCAAATTAAGATACAGCATCTGTAGCTAGCTTGTGTTTTGAGAATTTGAAAGCACTAGTGGTCTATCAACATCAGCAGCTGCCTGTCACCGTAGGAGTTCTACCTGACTGTATCGTGGGTCAGGCTCTGATTGGCTGACAGGCTGGCTGATTTGATATAGTGTTGCAGTGAAGACTTAGCTTCGAGCCATATGAATACATTTTACAGTGTGAGCTACATGATTAATGACAAATGGTAATAAAAACACCCTAACCCAACAAAATCAAAAGTAACCAAAGGTATTGGCATGATGTGTTGTGTATTGAAGCTCATTCGTTTGTTGACAGATATCGCCATTGGGAGAATTTAGTCTGCCAGTAGCAATTGGTTATATAAATTCTTCTTAAAAAATCAGAGCAAGAGTACATTGTTATTTCTCTATTTCTAGGGTCAACATGTCAATTCCAGTAGCACACATCTCACCAAGGAGTCCATTACCGTCTGTAGATTGTATTTCTTCTGAACATGTCCAATATCGCTGTGGACTGATTAGCTAGTACATCAACTGTATGTCTTTTTATTGCTGGAAAAAGAGTGAAATCCCTTTCTGCTGCTGCCTGAAATTTCAAGGTAAAGCGGCTTTGTGAGAGTCAATGTGACGTCTCACATCGCTCTCTGTCACTTTGTCCTCTCTATCCTTCCCACTTGCTCAATCCCTCTCTCTGATTCTTTTCTCTCTGTCCTTCTCTCTCAATTCAATTCAATTTAAGGGCTTTATTGACATGGGAAACATATGTTAACATTGCCAAAGCAAGTGAAGTAGAAAATAAACAAAAGTGAAATAAACAATAAAAGTAACAGTAAACATTACACTCACAGAAAATCCAAAAGAATAAAGACATTTCAAATGTGATGTTATGTCTATATACAGTGATGTAACGATATGCAAATAGTTAAAGTAGGAAAGGGAAAATAAATAAACATAAATATGGGTATGTATTTATTATTTATTGTTATTATTTATTGTTATTATTTATTGTTATTATTTACATTGGTGTTTGTTCTTCACTGGTTGCCCTTTTCTTGTGGCAACAGGTCACAAATATTGCTGCTGTGATGACACTGTGATGTTTCACCGAGTAGATATGGGAGTTTATCAAAATTGGGTTTGTTTTCGAATTCTTTGTGGATCTGTGTAATCTGAGCGAAATATGTGTCTCTAATATGGTCATACATTTGACAGGAGGTTAGGAAGTGCAGCTCAGTTTCCACCTCATTTTGTGGGCAGTGTGCACACAGCCTATCTTCTCTTGAGAGCCAGGTCTGCCTACAGCGGCCTTTCTCAATAGCAAGGCTATGCTCACTGAGTCTGTACATAGTCAAAGTTTTCCTTAAGTTTGGGTCAGTCACAGTGGTCAGGTATTCTGCCACTGTGTACTCTCTGTTTAGGGCCAAGTAGCATTCTAGTTTGCTCAGTTTTTTTGTTAATTCTTTCCAATGTGTCAAGTAATTATCTTTTTGTTTTCTCATGATTTGGTTGGGTCTAATTGTGTTGCTGTCCTGGGGCTTTGTGGGGTCTGTTTGTGTTTGTGAACAGAGCCCCAGGACCCTCTCTCTCTCTCGCTCTGTCTCTCCCTCTTTCTATCCCCCTGTATCTCTCTCAACCCCCCCCCCCCCCCTCTCTCAATGTCTCCCTTCTCTCCTTATCTCTCTCTCTCAGCAGGAAATTGCTTTCAGTATGTTTTATATCAGCGCCGTAAAGCTGAACTCTATTCTCATCATGCCTAGAACTGACGTTTCTAAATTAGTGCTGACAAACAAGTAAAATAATGAATCGAGCTAATGGCATTAGTTAATTAGATTTAAATTACAATTTTGAATTTGCTAAAAAATATATATTTAAAAATAAGTACATTGAGTTTCAGGCATACTTTGATTGTAATTGATGGAAACACAAAATGATGTACATTGGAATGTTTTAATAGCATGTTCATCATGATCAACACAAAATGATCTACACCATAATGTTTTAATAGCATGTTCATCATGATCAACACAAAATGATCTACACCAGAATGTTTTAATAGCATGTTCACCATGATCAACACAAAATGATCTACACCAGAATGTTTTAATAGCATGTTCATCATGATCAACACAAAATGATCTACACCAGAATGTTTTAATAGCATGTTCATCATGATCAACACAAAATGATCTACATCAGAATATTATAATAGCATGTTCACCATAAACAACAGACAAGTATCTACATCAGAATATTATAATAGCATGTTCACCATAAACAACACAAAAGTATCTACATCAGAATATCTGTCACACCCTGGCCTTAGTTATCTTTGTTTTCATTATTATTTTAGTTAGGTCAGGGTGTGACATGGGGAAGTATGTGTTTTGGTTTGTCTAGGGGTTTTGTAGGTTTAATGGGGTAATGTCTTGTCTAGGTGTTTGTATGTCTATGGCTGCCTAGATTGGTTCTCAATTAGAGACAGCTGTGGTTTATTGTCTCTTATTGGGAGCCATATTTAAGGCAGTCATGGGCATCATGTGTTTGTGGGTAATTGTCTATGTCTAGTCTATGTTGCATGTTTGCACTTAGTCATTTATAGCTTCACGTTCGTCATTTAGTTGTTTTTGTTTCGTTTGTTCTTCTTCAAAATAAAGAGAAGATGTATTTTGCACATGCTGCGCCTTGGTCCACTCTCTCTCAAGAAGACGATCGTGACAATATCTTAATAGCATGTTCACCATAAACATCACAAAAGTCAATGTAACATAGAACTATTAATGCTCACAATGGTTAAGTAGGCCTACTCCCTCTTATCACTGTTATTGCACAGCACAGCACAGCACACACACTAACCCTAACCCACAAACAACAATGTTCTGAAAACACTGTAACCATCTGTACTGTTCAGATAACTTTACACACATAGGCCTTCACACTTTCCCACCCTCCCACATCCTCTCTCTCTCACTTACTCCCGCTCGCCCACATCCTCTCTCTCACTTACTCCCGCTCTCCCACATCCTCTCTCTCTCACTTACTCCCGCTCGCCCACATCCTCTCTCTCACTTACTCCCGCTCTCCTACATCCTCTCTCTCTCACTTACTCCCGCTCTCCCACATCCTCTCTCTCCCACATCCTCTCTCTCACTTACTCCCGCTCTCTCACATCCTCTCTCTCACTTACTCCTGCTCTCCCACATTCTCTCTCTCACTTACTCCTGCTCTCCCACATCCTCTCTCTCTCTCCCACATCCTCTCTCTCTCTCACTTACTCCTGCTCTCCCACATCCTCTCTCTCACTTACTCCCGCTCTCCCACATCCTCTCTCTCTCACTTACTCCCGCTCTCCCACATCCTCTCTATCTCACTTACTCCCGCTCTCCCACATCCTCTCTCTCCCACATCCTCTCTCACACTTACTCCCGCTCTCTCACACATCCTCTCTCTCACTTACTCCTGCTCTCCCACATTCTCTCTCTCTCACTTACTCCTGCTCTCCCACATCCTCTCTCTCACTTACTCCCGCTCTCCCACATCCTCTCTCTCCCACATCCTCTCTCACACTTACTCCCGCTCTCTCACACATCCTCTCTCTCACTTACTCCTGCTCTCCCACATTCTCTCTCTCTCACTTACTCCTGCTCTCCCACATCCTCTCTCTCACTTACTCCCGCTCTCCCACATCCTCTCTCTCTCACTTACTCCCGCTCTCCCACATCCTCTCTATCTCACTTACTCCCGCTCTCCCACATCCTCTCTCTCCCACATCCTCTCTCACACTTACTCCCGCTCTCTCACATCCTCTCTCTCACTTACTCCTGCTCTCCCACATTCTCTCTCTCTCACTTACTCCTGCTCTCCCACATCCTCTCTCTCTCTCCCACATCCTCTCTCTCTCTCACTTACTCCTGCTCTCCCACATCCTCTCTCTCACTTACTCCCGCTCTCCCACATCCTCTCTCTCTCACTTACTCCCGCTCTCCCACATCCTCTCTCTCCCACATCCTCTCTCTCACTTACTCCCGCTCTCTCACATCCTCTCTCTCACTTACTCCTGCTCTCCCACATTCTCTCTCTCTCACTTACTTCTGCTCTCCCACATCCTCTCTCTCTCTCCCACATCCTCTCTCTCTCACTTACTCCTGCTCTCCCACATCCTCTCTCTCTCACTTACTCCTGCTCTCCCACATCTTCTCTCTCTCACTTACTCCTGCTCTCCCACATCTTCTCTCTCTCACTTACTCCTGCTCTCCCAGATCCTCTCTCTCTCTCTCTCTCTCACTTACTCCTGCTCTCCCACATCCTCTCTCTCTCTCTCTCTCTCTCTCACTTACTCCTGCTCTCCCACATCCTCTCTCTCTCTCTCTCTCTCTCACTTACTCCTGCTCTCCCACATCCTCTCTCTCTCTCTCTCTCACTTACTCCTGCTCTCCCACATCCTCTCTCTCTCTCTCACTTACTCCTGCTCTCCCACATCCTCTCTCTCTCTCACTTACTCCTGCTCTCCCACATCCTCTCTCTCTCTCTCTCTCACTTACTCCTGCTCTCCCACATCCTCTCTCTCACTTACTCCTGCTCTCCCACATCCTCTCTCTCTCTCTCTCTCACTTACTCCTGCTCTCCCACATCCTCTCTCTCTCTCTCTCACTTACTCCTGCTCTCCCACATCCTCTCTCTCTCTCTCTCACTTACTCCTGCTCTCCCACATCTTCTCTCTCTCACTTACTCCTGCTCTCCCACATCTTCTCTCTCTCTCTCACTTACTCCTGCTCTCCCACATCTTCTCTCTCTCTCTCACTTACTCCTGCTCTCCCACATCTTCTCTCTCTCTCTCACTTACTCCTGCTCTCCCACATCTTCTCTCTCTCACTTACTCCTGCTCTCCCACATCCTCTCTCTCTCTCTCTCTCACTTACTCCTGCTCTCCCACATCCTCTCTCTCTCTCTCTCACTTACTCCTGCTCTCCCACATCCTCTCTCTCTCTCTCTCTCTCACTTACTCCTGCTCTCCCACATCCTCTCTCTCTCTCTCTCTCACTTACTCCTGCTCTCCCACATCCTTTCTCTCTCTCTCTCTCACTTACTCCTGCTCTCCCACATCTTCTCTCTCTCTCACTTACTGCTGCTCTCCCACATCTTCTCTCTCTCTCTCTCACTTACTCCTGCTCTCCCACATCTTCTCTCTCTCTCTCACTTACTCCTGCTCTCCCACATCCTCTCTCTCTCACTTACTCCTGCTCTCATGCATCCCCTTTCACACACAGTCATACACACCCCACTTTTACATATGCAGCCTACCTTTTGGAGCAACCTTATTTGAGAAGCCTATTCCTGTTCAGTTCTTCCTGTGTCATTCAAATGTGTGCATAGCCTAGTCAGTTATCAGGTAGCTAGCTAGGTAACATGATTAGCTAGCTAAACCATGTTTTTTTTATATCAAACCCCAAAAATGTGTCTTGTGAGTAGTTTAAAATGGCCCGTGACATGCACATGAATCCGCGGCAGAAAGACAAATCATAGCTCCAGTAATATTGGGCATAACTGTGACAAGATTTTGGCTAGAGGAATAGAGTCTTCAGCGATGTAAAGGCACAATCATTGACTGTATCTGTGTTCCGTATTGTGTTCTGCACTTAAAGGGATTGATGCGGAAACAGGTGCGCATAAATGGTCCTGTGCTGTGAAGAAATGGCGATTGACGTTGTCAAAAAAATATACAGCGCTAAACATGTCACGCGTTAATGTGTTATTAACACTCTAACTTTGACAGTCCTATTCAAAATATTGTAGTATTTTTCCTGCTCAAATTGGACAGTATGTTTTTTGTTGTGGGATACTGATTTCTCAGTATTTTCCTTACTGAGAGAAGATGTACATGACATATTTTCTCTTTGCCAGAGCAGTGGTCCATTTTATGTGCAGTTTTTTAAAGATTTATCAAGGTCGGATGAAAGAATGTTGATCAGAAGCTCATAGAGATTGCTTTAGAGTAATAGTGTATGCATCAGCAGATTTGTTGATATGGTGTTTCATTTTACTGCACTGAGAATATCACATAACATATTTGACTATTAATATGTAACAGTATATTTCTCCCTTAAAGCCAGAATAACCTGAAAACACAGTGCCTCCCAATGCATACTCCTTCACGTATATTTTTCCTTGAGTGTCTCAGAAGTCACATTGTTGAAGATAATTGTAGCTGGTTGCTGGGCTACCGCAGTGTTTTCTATCCATTTAGACACCATCATTTATGGAGATCTCCATGGCAGAGTCTGTCTTCCCTAATCGCTGTCTGTGGGTTTTATGTGAGAAGCATCTTCACGCACATACAGTTTTTATAGGCTTGTCTCGAAGAACATTATCCAAAATGGAAGCACATGTAATTAGTTCATCCTCAGTGCTGATTGGTTATTTCCAAACTCCAGAGCTTAGAGCTTACAGTAAGCAGAAAATAAAACTCATTTTGGTTTTGCTATGCTCTGTGCTGATATATAGGATGTTCTGCATCCTTCACTCTCCTCCCTCTTTCTTGGTCTCTCTCCCTCTATCCTAACCCAAGCAATATTTACTGTCTTTGATTTTTAGAAAAGAGCCATTTAACATGCCGTTTGGCATGCTATCTCAATTATCTGGCATGACATAGACCAATTTATAGGGACTCGTCAGGCATTACTAATCAATCACTAACATCCAATTCTCATCCTTACATTATGAAATATAATAATTAATATTAGCGGCCGAGGCTAGTGGGTGGGAGGGGAGGGGTAGTTAGCCTAGTGGTTAGAGCGTTGGACTAGTAACCGAAAGGTTGCAAGTTCAAATCCCCGAGCTGACAAGGTACAAATCTGTCGTTCTGCCCCTGAACAAGGCAGTTAACCCACTGTTCCTAGGCAGTTATTGAAAAATAAGAATTTGTTCTTAACTGTCTGTCTGTCTGTCTGTCTGTCTGTCTGTCTGTCTGTCTGTCTGTCTGTCTGTCTGTCTGTCTGTCTGTCTGTCTGTCTGTCTGTCTGCTCCTGTCTGTCTGTCTGCTCCTGTCTGTCTCTCTGTCTATCTCCCTCCCTGTCTCCCTGTTTGTCTCCCTCCCTGTCTCCTTGTCCGTCTCCCTCCCTGTCTCCCTGTTCGTCTCAGTAGTAGGCTATGCTAGGCTAGTGGGCTCTGTCAGTGCTGTCTGTCTCCCTGATTGACTGATGTTCCCTGGTTGGCTGGTGTTGCAGGCTAGCATGGGCGTCCTCAGAAGGGATCCACTCCCTGGCTGTTATTATCTTCAGGGCTGGAAGCTAGAGATGAACAGGCACAATGGGGGCACGCATATGACAGGAGGATAGGAGGAAGGAGGGCTGACGGAGGAGAGGAAGAGAAGAGGAAGAGTGGTTGGTAGATACGACCCAAGTCAGAAATAGAAACGCCACTTGATTGAAACCCGAATGAGTAGCAGGGTGACGTTTGTGGTAATTGGTTCCACCTACCTTTCTTTCCGATGAATCATTTTGTTTCCCTACCCCCTCCCTCTTTTCATGACGCTTATGGAAGCTATATGGAATGAGTGGTGGTAATTACATGCTAAATCAACCATAACTGCTCCTTTGAGGGGGAATTACATAGTTTGACTACAGACCCTGTTTTCTATAGCATGTTTAATAGAGAAATAAACATGAAGTACTTTGAAAACGCGTCACACACCATGGCAACAACAACGCAGCCAAGGACAAGAGCCTAACTGGGTTTCCATCACTGTGTTTATGGCAGGGTGTAGCAGTGATAATGATGATGATGATGGTGATGGTGTCCTCTGAATGCTTCAAGGGCTGTATGTGCCTCAGGGAGGGTCAGTTAGAAGGGTCAACTGTTTCCTGCTTGTTTGTATCCAATGGTCCGTGTTCTGAGGATATGTGATGTGCCTGGAGTGTTGGGCTATGTTGCTGCCAAAACAAGGCACCTCTAAGCTCAGACACACACACGCTGTCAGATTCCGAGCCTGGAGTCTAGACCATAGGTAGGCTTAGTCATCATGCTAGTGTGTGGGTGGGCCACAGTTACAGCTCTCACCTATCACCCTCATCAGCACTAGAAATTGTTTTAGTTTCATTTTAAATTGACTGCACTGTACTTTACATCTGCATTGTGGAATGTACTGTAGCTCAATCAGTATGAGAATTACATTGTGTTTCTGAGATGATATTTCTACCTTTGATTTAAGGCTTTGAACACTTTCAGCACATCTCTATATTTATTAATCATCTCCTAGCTAGTTCACACATAGAAATAGATTGAAGTAGACATTGCTTTGCCTCAGCTCTAGAGTGTCTACTGTATGAATGGTTACTGTTTTATAGCCACATCTCAGATGATACTAATTGTCGTGGTTATCAAGCAGCACGGTCTCACGAGGCCCGTCCTCGTGGGATCTGTAGTTGAAGGTAGACTTCTGGGATGAGATAAAAGAGAATCATCAGCGGAGAGCTCTCTGTTATAACATCTTTCCCTCATTTCGTTGTATTAGGTAATTATTGGAGCAGCAATTTCACCCTCAGACATTTGTTTGTCTGGCCAAATTAATTAGCTGCCATTGGTGTAGGCTGGAGCCCTCTGGTTGTCAGGCTGAATCAGCTGCTGTAATGACTGGGATATAAGGAGCTCATCAGAGGAAAGACTAAGGAGCACAAGAAAACACAGCAATGTAACCAGACCTGGGTTCAAGTACTATTCAAAATTATTTTCAAATACTTTAGCTGTGCTTGATTGAGTTTGCCTGGCATCTTATGAAAGCAATAGAGTAGACAGAAAACTGTGAACCCAGTCTATCTGCAGGCTAAAACAAACACCCAGAGTATAAGATTTAAAATAGTATGAACCTGTCTGGTCATCACCTTGAAGGTTGCTGTGGAGACGGTAATAGGTTAGGGGAAATAGTAAATGGTTTCTGTGAGAGATAGCAGCAGGATCATTCTGCTCTTTCTCCTCTCTGTGCAGGCAGGTGGAATGGATTGAAAAGGACCTCATGGCTAGTGTTTCGACTTGTCTGAAAATAAATATTTTTTGTATATGTGTTCATCCCACTGGGCACAGACGTCAATTCAACATCTTTTCCTTGTTGGTTCAACCAGCGTGTGCCCAGTGGGATGTCTCTGCTGTCTGTTACAACTTTTGTCTTAGGCTTCATATCCCCCAATAGTGTAATTATTGTAGCATATTACAACCATCTTTCATTTGCCTGTGAATAAGGCTGGCAGGTGAAATAATAAGCTGAAATTCCTTTGCACAGTCTAAATCACTGCCATGTTGTTTTGCTTGTTTGATTTCCCCCGTTAAGGCAATTATGTGAATTGAATATTCAAATTTTAATAATGACATAGCAAAAACAGGTTTTGTAAAAATAAAGAAATAAAATGAAATATCACGGTTACATATGCATTCTGACCCTTTACTCAGTACTTTGTTGAACCCCCTTTGGTAGAGATTACAGATTTGAGTCTTCTTGGGTATGACGCTACAAGTTTGGCACACCTGTATTAGGGGAGTTTATCTCATTCCTCTCTGCAGATCATCTCAAGCTCTGTCAGGTTGAATGGGGAGTGTTGCTGCACAGCTATTTTCAGGTCTCTCCAGAGATGTTCGATCGGGTTCAAGTCCGGGCTCTGGCTGGGCTACTCAAGGACATTCAGAGACTCATCCCGAGCTATTCCTGCGTTGTCTTGGTTGTGTGCTTAGGGCCATTGACCTGTTGGAAGATGAACCTTCGCCCCAATCTGAGGTCCTGAGTGCTCTAGAGCAGGTTTTCATCAAAGATCTCTCTGTACTTTGCTTTGTTAATCTTTCCTTCGATCCTGACTAGTCTCCCAGTCCATGCCGCTGAAAAAAATCCACACAGCATGATGTTGCCACCACCATGCTTCACCGTAGGGATGGTGCCAAGTTTCCTCCAGATGGGGCATTCAGTGTAAAGAGTTCAATCTTGGTTTCATCAGACCAGAGAATCTTGTTTCTCATGGTCTGGGAGTCTTTAGTTGGCTTTTGGCAATCTCCAAGCGGACTGTCATGTGCCTTTTACTGAGGAGTGGCTTCTGTCTGGTCACGCTACCATATAGGCCTGATTGATGGAGTGCTGCAGAGATGGTTGTCCTTCTGGAAGGTTCTCTCATCTCCACAGAGGAACTCTAGAGCACCGACAGAGATGGTGCCGACGGAGATGGCAGCAGGAAACGATGTACTATTTATTACATTTTTAGCTCAGGAAATGTTTTGTGTCATTACATACAGCTGGGAAGAACTATTGGATATTAGAGCGGCGGTAACTCACCAGAAATCCTAGCATTACGACCAGGAATACGACTTCCCTGGAGCAGATCCTTTGTTCACTCTCCCCAGAGAAATGTAACTTATTCCAGAGGCCGACCCAAAACATCGCCGGCGGAGGAGAGGCACTCGAGGCGGCCTGCTGGTTCGACTTAGGAGGCGCGCACACCACCCACTGCTTCCGAGTATATTACTCGCAAATGTTCAGTATTTGTATAATAAAGTTGATGAGCTTAGAGCAAGGATTTCTTTCCAGAGAGACATCGGGGCCTGTAACATACTTTGTTTCACGGAAACATGGCTATCTCGGGATACTCTGTCGGAGTCCGTAAAGCCAGCAGGGTTCTCAGTACATCACGCAGACAGGAATAAATATCTCTCCGGGAAGCAGAAGGGCGGAGGGGTGTGTTTCATGATGAACGACTCATCGTGTAATTCTAGGAACATAAAAGAACTCAAGTCCTTTCGATCACCCGACCTAGAACACCTCACAATCAAATGCCGGCCATATTATCTCCCAAGAGAATTCTCCTCCGTCATTGCCACGGCCGTTTACATCCCCCCTCAAGTCGATAACACAACGGCCCTAAAAGAACTTCACTGGACTTATGCAAACTGGAAAGCACATATCCTGAGGCTGCATTTATTGTTGCTGGGGACTTTAACAAAGAAAATGTGAGGACTAGGCTGCCACAGTTCTATCAACATATTGACTGTACTGCTCGCGCTGCTAAGACTCTTGACCATTGCTATTCAAACTTCCAGAATGCTTCCCCCTCCCTCATTTTTGCAAATCTGACCACGACTCCATCCCGCTCCTCCCTTCCTATAGGCAGAAACTCAAACAGGAAGTACTATTCAACCCTGATCTGACCAATAAGAACCCACGCTTCAGGATTGTTTTGATCACGTGGAATGGGATATGTTCAGCTTGCGAAAAAATTATCTAGACGCATACACAGATACGGTGACTGAGTTTATAAGGAGATGTAGTACCCACTGTGACTATTAAAACCTACCGTAACCAAAAACAGTGAATAGATGGTAGCATTCGTGCAAAACTGAAAGCACAAACCACCGCATTTAACCATGGCAAGGTGACTGGGAATATGGCAGAATATAAACAGTGTAGTTATTCACTCCGCAAGGCAATCAAACAAGCTAAATGTCAGTATAGAGATAAAGTGGAGTCGCAATTCAACGGTTCAGACATGAGACGTATGTGGCAGGGACTACAGACAATCACAGACTACAAAAGGAAAACCAGCCACGTCTCCGAGACCGACGTCTTGCTTCCGGATAAGCTAAACACATTCTTCGCACGCTTTGAGGATAACACAGTGCCACCGATGTGGCCCGCTACCAAAGACTGTGGGCTCTCCTTCTCCGTGGCCGATGTGAGTAAAACATTTAAACTCGTTAACCCTCGCAAGGCTGACGGCCCTGACGGCATCGCTAGCCACATCCTCAGAGCATGCCCAGACCAGCTGGCTGGTGTGTTTACGGGCATATTTAATCTCTCCCTATCCCAGTCTGCTGTCCCCACATGCTTCAAGATGGCCACCATTGTTCCTGTACCCAAGAAGGCAAAGTTAACTGAACTTAATGACTATCGCCCCGTAGCACTCACCTCTGTCATCATGAAGTGGGTCTAGGTTGGCAGGTAAGGTAGTGGTGAAATGATCCTTGACTAGTCTCTCAAAGCTTTGCCAACCTAGACCCACTTCAATTTTCTTACCGCCCCAATAGATCCACAGACGATGCAATCGCCATCACTCTTCACACTATCCCATCCGGACAAGAGGAATACCTATGTAAGAAGGCTGTTTATTGACTATAGCTCAGGATTCAACACCATATTACCCTCCAAGCTCATCATTAAGCTCGAGGCCCTGGGTCTGAACCCCGCCCTGTGCAACTGGGTCCTGGACTTCCTGACGGGCCGCCCCCAGGTGATGAAGGTAGGAAAGATCACCTCCACTCCGCTGATCCTCAACACTGCGGCCCCACATGGGTGCGTGCTCAGACCCCTCCTGTACTCCCTGTTCACCCATGACTGTGTGGCCAAGCACGCCTCCAACTCAATCATCAAGTTTGCAGACGACACAACAGTAGTAGGCTTGATTACCAACGGTGACGAGACAGCCAATAGGGAGGAGGTGAGGGCCCTGGGAGTGTGGTGCCTGGAAAACAACCTCTCACTCAACGTCAACAACACAAAGGAGATGATCGTGGACTTCAGGAAACAACAGAGGGTGCATCCCCCTATCTACATTGATGGGAACACAGTGGAGAAGGTGGAAAGCTTCAAGTTCCTTGGTGTACACATCACTGACAAACTGAAATGGACCACCCACACACAGTGTGGTTAAGAAGCCGCAACAGAGTCTCTTCAACCTCAGGAGGCTAAAGAAATTTGGCATGTCACATAAAACCCTCACAAACGTTTACAGATGCACAATTGAAAGCATCCTGTCGGGCTATATCACCGGCTGTTACTGCAACTGCACCGCCCGCAACTGCATGGCTCTCCAGAGGTTGGTGTGGTCTGCCCAACGCATTACCGGGGGCAAAGTACCTGCCCTCCAGGACACCGACAGCACCCGATGTCACAGGAAGGCCAACAAGATCATCAAGGACATCAACCACCCGAGCCACTGCCTGTTCACCCCGCTATCATCCAGAAGGCGAGGTCAGTACAGGTGCATCAAAGCTGGGACCGAGAGACTGAAAAACAGCTTCTATCTCAAGGCCATCAGACTGTTAAACAGCCATCACTAGCACACTAGAGACTGCTGCCTATATGCATAGACTAGAAATCACTGGCCACGTTAAGGAATGGAACACTAGTCACTTTAAAAATGTTTACATATCTGGCATTACTCATCTCATATGTATATACTGTATTCTATACTATTCTACCTGTATCTTAGTCACTTAATAATGTTTACATGTCTTGCATTACTCATCTCATATGTCTATACTGTATTCTATACTATTCTACCTGTATCTTAGTCACTTAATAATGTTTACATATCTGGCATTACTCATCTCATATGTATACACTGTATTCTATACTATTCTACATTATCTTAGTCCGTTCCGCTCTGACATCGCTCGTCAATATGTATATAGTCTTAATTCATTCCTACTTAGATTTGTGTGTATTCGGTGTATGTTGTGTAATTTGTTAGATATTACTTGTTAGATATTTGTAACGTGTGCGCTGGGAGTCGGGAAGCAAGTTCAGGGAGTGAATAATTTAATAAATCAGGGAAAACATAATACAAAAAACATGAACAACGCACAGACATGAAACTGAAACAGAGTCAGAGTCAATAACACTTGAGGAAAGAACCAAGGGGAGGGACAGATATAGGGAAGATAATCAAGGAGGTGATGGAGTCCAGGTGAGTGTCATGAGGGGCAGGTGCACAAGACAATGGTGACAGGTGTGCGGGATAATCAGCAGCCTGATGACCTAGAGGCCGGAGAGGGGGTATACGTGACAATATTACTGCACTGTCGGAGCTAGAATAACAAGCATTTTGTTACACCCGCAATAAAATCTACTAATCACATGTATGTGACCAATACAATTTGATTTGATTTTGAGCTCTGTCAGAGTGACCATTGGGTTCTTGGTCACCTCCCTCACCAAGGCCCTTCTCCGCCAATTGCTCAGTTTGGCCGGGCGGACAGTTCTAGGAAGAGTCTTGGTGATTACAAACTTCTTCCATTTAAGAATGATGGAGGCCACTGTGTTCGTGGGGACCTTCAAAGCTGCAGACATTTTTTGGTACCCTTCCCCAGATCTGTGCCTCGACACAATTCTCTCTTGGAGCTCTACTGACAATTCCTTCGACCTCATGGCTTGGTTTTTGCTCTGACATGCACTGTAAACTGTGGGACCTTATATAGACAAGTGTGTGCCTTTCCAAATCATGTCCAACCAATTGAATTTACCACATGTGTACTCCAATCAAGTTGTTAAAACATCTAAACAACATTCTATGACTTTGTGTGTAAAGAGAGAATCTTGCCAAAACTTCAAACATCAAAAGATTGGGCATTGGAAGATTAGTTCTCAAATCCACATGCCTGGAATGGTTGGTGGGGATCCAAACGATGCAGCCTGTCAAAAGTTTATTGTTTTGTGATATCATTAAGGACGGTGTAACTAAATAACTGTACCTCTACAAATGAGTTATCAGGTTTACATGTCACGCCCTGATCTGTTTCACCTGTCCTTGTGCTTGATTCCACCCCCCTTCCAGGTGTCGCTCATCTTCCCCATTATCCCCTGAGTACTTATACCTGTGTTCTCTGTTTGTCTGTTGCCAGTTCGTCTTGTTTGTCAAGTCAACCAGCGTTTTTCATCTCAGCTCCTGCTTCTACCCAGTCTCTTTTTTTCTCGCCCTCCTGGTTTTGACCCTTGCCTGTCCCATCTCTGAGCTCGCCTGCCTGTCCACTCTGCCTGCCCCTGAGCCTGCCTGCCGTCCTGTACCTTTGCCCCACCTCTGGATTACAAACCTCTGCCTGACCCGACCCTGAGCCTGCCTGCACCTTTCCATCACTACTCTGGTTATCGACCCCTGCTTGCCTTGACCTGTCATTTGCCTTCCCTGTTGCCATAATAAACATTGTTACTCCGACACAGTCTGCATCTGGGTCTTACCTTCAAACCTGATAGTACATCTAAATGTTGTAAAACGTATATGATTAAATATTAAACTATTTGTGAGAAGATGAAATGTGATTTTAGCCCTCTAAATGAGAATTGTTTCTATATAAACTTTTGCCAAGTCAGTAACCACGCCCACGTGAGCACAGACATTGTGGCAACATGATGGAACCGCCCTCCAAGGCGAGTACATAAAAGGACTGCTAACGAAATTTACATTAGACCAGTACATTGCCGGGTTGCTACTGGCATGTAAAATGGTTGGGAGCTGAACCCTGAATAATCAACCATTGAGACCAAGCAGGCGGACGGTGTTGAGCCGTATGTCACGAATGGTCACGAATGGTTAGACTTTATCAGACCAACGTGTAGAGGTAGCTACGCGTGGCTACATGTTGAAATGGTTGCAATTTAAATACAGACCAGTGTGACCGACAGCGTGAGCTGAATGTTACGAAATGGTAAGACCCTCTGAAACTCGACGAGTGCAGAAGGCGAAGACTATACCAGACATTCTCAGTCTGCAGCTGGGTAATGTAAAATAGTCTATAACTTCTATAACACAAGGAAGATCTTATCAAAGGAACGAACAGTCAGGGACAAAGAGGCCTACAACTGAGGACATTGTGACCTCTGGTGGACAACGAGAGACTTACACAACCAGAGACTTTCTGTCTAACTATTTGTCACAGACGGATCGAGTGGTTTCAACAGAGAGAAGCTAAGCAAAATATAAGTTGCATTTCTAAATCCGCATGACTGGTATGATAACAATATATTCTGATATATTCTTGAGTTAATTCAGGAAACAGTAACTCATTAAAACAAACTTTGTCCGTGGTGCCCCAAGTTACTAATGAATTCATTGTTACATTATTAATTTAATCACGTAATAATTAAACATAGTTAATTTATTTGATAAAATAGCCGTCATCACATTAATGATAGTCACGATACGACACTGGTCTGATGAAACCAAGATGTGGAAAAAGTCAAGGGGTCTAAATACTTTCCGAATGCACTGTATGTGTGTATATGTGTGGATATGTGTGTGGATATGTGTGGATATGTGTTTTTGTCCATAGTGGCAGTGGTGTTGACTAGGTAGCCTGTCTCCCTCTCTGGCCATGTTATGTTGAAGCAGACAGCTGTGATGTCTGCTTGAAGCTGTTTGGTTCTAATTTGTTTTGACAGACCAGTGGTACTGTGGGTCTCTGCTCCCATCTGCAGCCTAGAATGAGGTAGGGAGGCAGACTGCTATTCTGGCTGAAAATTAGCCTTTTTTTCAGTGTCTGAATGTGGTCGTTTTAAGGGGACCTTTCTGCGCCAATCCCAAACGGCCCATTATCAATTATCTGACGGTTCAATCAGCTGACTGTTCAACTTCCTGACTGTTCAACTTCCTGACTGTTCAATCAGCTGACTGTTCAACTTCCTGAATGTTCAATCAGCTGACTGTTCAACTTCCTGACTGTTCAACTTCCTGACTGTTCAACCTGCTGACTGTTCAACTTCCTGAATGTTCAATCAGCTGACTGTTCAACTTCCTGACTGTTCAACTTCCTGACTGTTCAACCTGCTGACTGTTCAACTTCCTGAATGTTCAATCAGCTGACTGTTCAACTTCCTGACTGTTCAACTTCCTGACTGTTCAACCTGCTGACTGTTCAACTTCCTGACTGTTCAATCAGCTGACTGTTCAACCTGCTGACTGGTGAATCAAATCAAATCAAAGTTTATTTGTCACGTGCGCCGAATACAACAGGTGTAGACCTTACAGTGAAATGCTTACTTACAGGCTCTAACCAATAGTGCCAAAAAGGTATTAGGTGAACAATAGATAGGTAAAGAAATAAAACAACAGTAAAAAGACAGGCTATATACAGTAGCAAGGCTATAAAAGTAGCGAGGCTACATACAGACACCGCTTAGTCAAGCTGATTGAGGTAGTATGCACATGTAGATATGGTTAAAGTGACTATGCATATAAGATTAACAGAGAGTCGCAGTAGCGTAAAAGAGGGGTTGGTGGGTGTTGAGTGGCGGGACACAATGCATATAGCCCAGTTAGCCAATGTGCGGGAGCACTGGTTGGTCGGCCCAATTGAGGTAGTATGTACATGAATGTATAGTTAAAGTGACTATGCATATATGATAAACAGAGAGTAAAAGCAGCGTAAAAAGAGGGGTTGGGGAGGGAAACAATGAAAATAGTCCGGGTAGCCATTTGATTACCTGTTCAGGAGTTTTATGGCTTGGGGGTAAAAACTGTTGAGAAGCCTTTTTATCCTAGACTTGGCACTCCGGTACCGCTTGCCATGCGGTAGTTGAGAGAACAGTCTATGACTGGGGTGGCTGGTTTCTTTGACAATTTTTAGGGCCTTCCTCTGACACCGCCTGGTGTAGAGGTCCTGGATGGCAGGCAGCTTAGCCCCAGTGATGTACTGGGCCGTACGCACTACCCTCTGTAGTGCCTTGCGGTCAGAGGCCGAGCGCAATTGCCGTACCAGGCAGTGATGCAACCAGTCAGGATGCTCTCGATGTTGCAGCTGTAGAACCTTTTGAGGATCTCAGGACCCATGCCAAATCTTTTTAGTTTCCTTAGGGGGATTAGGCTTTGTCGTGCCCTCTTCACGACTGTCTTGGTGTGTTTGGACCATTCTAGTTTGTTGTTGATGTGGACACCAAGGAACTTGACTGTTCAATCAGCTGACTGTTGAATCTGCTGACTGTTTAATCTGCTGACTATTGAAATTTCTGACTGTTGAATCTGCTGACTGTTCAACTTGCTGACTGTTCAATCAGCTGACTGTTCAAATTGCTGACTGTTGAATCTGCTGACTGTTTAACTTGCTGACTGTTCAATCTGCTGACTGTTCAAATTGCTGACTGTTGAATCGGCTGACTGTTCAATATACTGACTGTTCAATCAGCTGACTGTTCAGCCTGCTGACTGTTCAGCCCGTTAACGGTTCAATCAGCTGACTGTTCAACCTGCTGACTGTTCAACCTGCTGACTGTTCAACCTGCTGACTGTTCAACCTGCTGACTGTTCAATCAGCTGACTGTTCAGTCTGCTAACAACACTACAGTATGTTGTATGTTGTTATTGTATGTTGTTGTAGCAGAGGTGATCTGAAATCACACCATCGTGACGTAGCCCTGCCTGAGCCTCAACAGTAAAGCTCAATAGTTGCTCTTGGGCCAGGCTGATTTCCCTCTGGTCTAATGGTTAAGATGTTGGGTTCCCAAGCGAGAGGGAATCGCAACTGTTGCATACATATTCACTGATTCAATGAAGCAACTTGTCCTATGAGCTATTGGCCATATTTGCCCATCAAATACTGATTCAAATACAGTTCAGTTGTGTCTGTCTGCTGCTGTTGTTTTATTTGTATTCTATGCTGAGTGGACAAAATATTAAGTACACCTTCCTAATATTGAGTTGCACCCCACCTTTTTCCCCCAGAACAGCCTAAATTCATCAGTGCATGGACTCTACAAGGTGTCGAAAGTGTTCCATATGTTGACTCCAATGCTTCTCACAGTTGTGTCAAGTTGTCTGGATGTCCTTTGGGTGGGGGAGCATTCTTGATACACACATGAAACTGTTGAGCGTGAAAAACCCAGCAGCGTTGCAGTTCTTGACACAAGCGGGTGCGCCTGGCACCTACTACCATAGCCTGTTCAAAGGCACTTACATTTTTTGTCTTGCCCATTCACCCTCTGAATGGCACACATACACAATCCACGTCTCAATTGTCTCAAGGCTTAAGAATCCTAATTTAACCTGGCTTCTCCCCCTTCATCTACACTGATTGAAGTGAATTTAAGAAGTGACATCAATAAGGGATCATAGCTTTCATCTGGATTTACCTGGTCAGTCTATGTCATGGAAAGAACAGGTGTTCATAATGTTGTTTACATTAAGTGTATATCGGCAGTTGTTCCAGTATACATATTTACAGCTACATTATATTTCCCATATTTGCCCATCATTCAGTTGTCTCCTTCTGGTAGCTTGCTGCTGCTAGCTTGCTGCTACTGCTCAGTGTCTGTAAGGCTGGAGTTAGGCCTGCAGTTCTCTCCATCACCAACAGGTGTCTCTGTGCAGTCTGTGTACTCTACTCAGCACATATTTTCCTCCTCATCCCTTTCACATCCTTCATTCTAAATGACTTTTTTCTTTTTTCTTGCACTACCTTCCATCTCTATCACATTTATATCACACGTCCCTTCGTCTCTATTCCATTTATATCACACTTCCCTTCGTCTCCATCACATTTATATCACACTTCCCTTCGTCTCCATCACATTTATATCACACTTCCCTTCATCTCTATCACATTTATATCACACGTCCCTTCGTCTCTATTCCATTTATATCACACTTCCCTTCGTCTCCATCACATTTATATCACACTTCCCTTCGTCTCTATCACATTTATATCACACTTCCCTTCGTCTCCATCACATTTATATCACACTTCCCTTCGTCTTTATCACATTTATATCACATTTCCCTTCGTCTTTATCACATTTATATCACACTTCCCTTCGTCTTTATCACATTTATATCACACTTCCCTTCATCTCCATCACATTTATATCACACTTCCCTTCGTCTTTATCACATTTATATCACACTTCCCTTCGTCTCCATCACATTTATATCACACTTCCCTTCGTCTTTATCACATTTATATCACACTTCCCTTCATCTCCATCACATTTATATCACACTTCCCTTTGTCTCCATCACATTTATATCACACTTCCCTTCGTCTCCATCACATTTATATCACACTTCCCTTCGTCTTTATCACATTTATATCACACTTCCCTTCGTCTCCATCACATTTATATCACACTTCCCTTCGTCTTTATCACATTTATATCACACTTCCCTTCGTCTCCATCACATTTATATCACACTTCCCTTCGTCTCCATCACATTTATATCACACTTCCCTTCATCTCTATCACATTTATATCACACGTCCCTTCGTCTCTATTCCATTTATATCACACTTCCCTTCGTCTCCATCACATTTATATCACACTTCCCTTCGTCTCTATCACATTTATATCACACTTCCCTTCGTCTCCATCACATTTATATCACACTTCCCTTCGTCTTTATCACATTTATATCACATTTCCCTTCGTCTTTATCACATTTATAATCACACTTCCCTTCGTCTTTATCACATTTATATCACACTTCCCTTCATCTCCATCACATTTATATCACACTTCCCTTCGTCTTTATCACATTTATATCACACTTCCCTTCGTCTCCATCACATTTATATCACACTTCCCTTCGTCTCCATCACATTTATATCACACTTCCCTTCGTCTTTATCACATTTATATCACACTTCCATCACATTTATATCACACTTCCCTTTGTCTCCATCACATTTATATCACACTTCCCTTCGTCTCCATCACATTTATATCACACTTCCCTTCGTCTTTATCACATTTATATCACACTTCCCTTCGTCTCCATCACATTTATATCACACTTCCCTTCGTCTTTATCACATTTATATCACACTTCCATTCGTGTCCATCACATTTATATCACACGTCCCTTCGTCTCCATCACATTTATATCACACTTCCCTTCGTCTCCATCACATTTATATCACACTTCCCTTCGTCTCCATCACATTTATATCACACGTCCCTTCGTCTCCATCACATTTATATCACACTTCCCTTCATCTCCATCACATTTATATCACACTTCCCTTCGTCTCCATCACATTTATATCACACTTCCCTTCGTCTCCATCACATTTATATCACACGTCCCTTCGTCTCCATCACATTTATATCACACTTCCCTTCGTCTTTATCACATTTATATCACACTTCCCTTCATCTCCATCACATTTATATCACACGTCCCTTCATCTCCATCACATTTATATCACACTTCCCTTCGTCTTTATCACATTTATATCACACGTCCCTTCGTCTCCATCACATTTATATCACACTTCCCTTCGTCTTTATCACATTTATATCACACTTCCCTTCATCTCCATCACATTTATATCACACTTCCCTTCGTCTTTATCACATTTATATCACACTTCCCTTCGTCTTTATCACATTTATATCACACTTCCCTTCGTCTTTATCACATTTATATCACACTTCCCTTCGTCTTTATCACATTTATATCACACTTCCCTTCATCTCCATCACATTTATATCACACTTCCCTTCGTCTCCATCACATTTATATCACACTTCCCTTCGTCTTTATCACATTTATATCACACTTCCCTTCATCTCCATCACATTTATATCACACTTCCCTTCGTCTTTATCACATTTATATCACACTTCCCTTCGGCTCCATCACATTTTATTCATACTAGAGCTAATCCTCCTTCACTTGTCTTATTCCACTCCAGTTTTCGATAAAAATCCAAACCAAACACAAACATGATGGGTGATGTCTTCAATCTGAGTTCGAATAACACATCTACTATTCAATCTACAATGTGTTTGTGACAAGCTGTCTTAGTATTTCCTTTTATTGTCCTCCTCACTACAGAACAAAAGGTTTTAGGCTTCTGTAATGTTTTTGTACAATATATTGTGAGGGGGTGAATGTTGAATATTTGTTTTGGTAGCCTATCATTATGTATTGCATTAAGTGCATACAAGCATTATATAGTCAATGCAGTGCTCCTGAACATTTGTGGTGAGCAATGGATTTTTTTCATTTTTGTTTCAGAGTTTATAAATCATGTCCTGTATTAAGTGCATACAAGCCTGCTAGTGTGCAGCTGTTCATCATCAGCCTGTGGGTCTGGTGCTGCTGCCTCTGCTTGTTGTGTCTGCAATGTAACTGACTCCTCCATTTAGATGATACTTGTAGCCTTCTGCAGATTTGTCACTGACTGATGTTGATGATTGATTATAGAAGTGGCATGTCTGGTGAGGATTGCTGGTGCATTACTGAGATGTCACAGTATGAATGAGTCATCCATCACTTTTGCTTTGTAGACAAATAACCCACAGTGATTCGATGCATTATGTAAAAGTATTCATAATGCAGTAATGGCACTTTACACTGTACAAATGTAACTGTTAGTACACATCATATTTAGGTGCATCGAATTACAGCTGATACTATTTTAAATGATTAGAAAACACATTTGAACACATCCCCCTTTCAAAATCAATGAATAATGTTGCAGCTACAGTTGCAACAAGAAGCGCCAGTCTACTGGGTAGAATGGTTTGACGTTAGGATGACGACTTGAGCTGGCTAAGACGCAACGGAGCACACATCTCTAAAGGATGGAGTGCTGCTGAATCGCAAGAAGCTCACAGCACTTTCTCGGAGGATTTAGTAGGCTATTGCAGAAAGGAAGGGGAAGTATACCTTGGTCTTACTTGCAGCGGTAGTGCATTCAGGATGCGGGTTTCACGTTTAGTCGCTGCTGATTCCATTATCTGGTATTGACAAGAGAGAGGTAACATATTGGTAATTCTCCGCTGGAGTTAACTTAGGAGCGGGAGAAGTAAAGATGGCAGGCGCTAAACTCACACCGTCTCCCTCGGAGATAGACCCAGACGTCAAGACCGAGGCCACGAAATCCTCAGAGGAACCGACTTGGGTCAACCCGTCGATGCCGATACGGACGATGGGTTCTTTTGGGAGTGATGCTGGGCAAAGGTACCCCAGATAGACCCGCATGAAGCCGCTGCATGTTTCAGACTCAGAGTACCAGTTCGATATCAAACCTGCAGCATCTTCACAAACCGATGTGGTGTCGCGAGCGCGCGGCGGTAAAGCGCAGTTTAATTATCCCATATAACGTTATAGATCATTATCTTTAGGCAAATAATATGCATTTATCATTAGGCTACATTTATATCGAATATATAGATTCAATAATCGATTATAAGGAAAATATTTGAATGACATAACCGTGGCGCGCCGGGAGGTAGCTGTCTCTGTTCTCATGCTGGTAATATTGACACAGGATATGCTCGGTTTATGAAGCTGATTTATGACAGATTGTCAACACCGACAGCACACAATGGCACTGTTACAGTAGCTCAAATTGGCTCAGTGTTTGACTAAACCATCCTCTTCCTGTCAGTCATATTTTGCTCAGCATCCTATTTAGGTTTTTCTGAGGTTTTCTTTATGTCTGCAGTACATTCTGTGCAAAGCTTATGTAATTCTGAAGATGCTGCAACTCTAACAATGCAATTGTACATGTCTGAAGCAATATCATATATCATGGTAAATGCAGATGTATCGAGGATACAATCGCTGTGTTGGTTGCCACAGGTGAACTTGACACTTTGTATGAATATTTTGCTCATTCCAGTGAGTTAATATATTGTTATCAACATGATAGACTAGCTGCTTTGCAATGCAAACCGCAGGTGATTGTGTATGCATGTGAGTGTGTGCGTAGCCTACATGTCTGTCAGAGCAAATCAGAAATGGCCCTGGAGTAGATTACCTGGGTGCTGTTTCATTAAGGGGGAGATGCAGCTCTCTGTGAATGGGACTACATGGTTTCCTTAAGGGGGAGATACAGCTCTCTGTGAATGGGACTACATGGTTTCATTAAGGGGGAGATACAGCTCTCTGTGAATGGGACTACATGGTTTCTTTAAGGGGGAGATACAGCTCTCTGTGAATGGGACTACATGGTTTCATTAAGGGGGAGATGCAGCTCTCTGTGAATGGGACTACATGGTTTCTTTAAGGGGGAGATGCAGCTCTCTGTGAATGGGACTACATGGTTTCTTTAGGGGGGAGATGCAGCTCTCTGTGAATGGGACTACATGGTTTCATTAAGGGGGAGATACAGCTCTCTGTGAATGGGACTACATGGTTTCATTAAGGGGGAGATGCAACTCTCTGTGAATGGGACTACATGGTTTCATTAAGGGGGAGATGCAACTCTCTGTGAATGGGACTACATGGTTTTATTAAGGGGGAGATGCAGCTCTCTGTGAATGGGACTACATGGTTTCATTAAGGGGGAGATGCAATGCTCTGTGAATGGGACTACATGGTTTATTTAAGGGGGAGATGCAGCTCTCTGTGAATGGGACTACATGGTTTCTTTAGGGGGGAGATGCAGCTCTCTGTGAATGGGACTACATGGTTTCATTAAGGGGGAGATACAGCTCTCTGTGAATGGGACTACATGGTTTCTTTAGGGGGGGGAGATGCAGCTCTCTGTGAATGGGACTACATGGTTTCATTAAGGGGGAGATACAGCTCTCTGTGAATGGGACTACATGGTTTCTTTAGGGGGGAGATGCAGCTCTCTGTGAATGGGACTACATGGTTTCATTAATGGGGAGATACAGCTCTCTGTGAATGGGACTACATGGTTTCATTAAGGGGGAGATACAGCTCTCTGTGAATGGGACTACATGGTTTATTTAAGGGGGAGATGCAGCTCTCTGTGAATGGGACTACATGGTTTCTTTAGGGGGGAGATGCAGCTCTCTGTGAATGGGACTACATGGTTTCTTTAAGGGGGAGATACAGCTCTCTGTGAATGGGACTACATGGTTTCATTAAGGGGGAGATGCAGCTCTCTGTGAATGGGACTACATGGTTTCTTTAAGGGGGAGATGCAGCTCTCTGTGAATGGGACTACATGGTTTCATTAAGGGGGAGATACAGCTCTCTGTGAATGGGACTACATGGTTTCTTTAAGGGGGAGATGCAGCTCTCTGTGAATGGGACTACATGGTTTCTTTAAGGGGGAGATGCAGCTCTCTGTGAATGGGACTACATGGTTTCATTAAGGGGGAGGAGATACATATACTCTACATGTGCCTGCCTGAATAAAAGTTGCTCTGGGTGTTAAAATCCCTCTCTTTATCCCAAAACGGTATGCATTTCCACACACTCACCATTCTCACCATTCTCATCTAATTTCTCTTAGCGCTCGACTGCAAAATTGAAGCAATGGCGTTGGTTGGTCAGAAACCTGCAATAATGTTTAGAGTCTGCTACAGTATTTCTGCTGTTTAGCAAAAGCCGGAGGGGCAAAGCCAGGTTGAGGTTGGTGCAGGGTCAATTTTGTTCATTAGAGCTGTTTGCCACAGTTCCATAATGCCTGTGATGTTTAGTTTGATATTGCATCCACATACTGTACATGTACCCAGGTAGGCCTACTATAAAGACCCATGTCCTAAAGACCAGTGCCATCATGAACTATTCACTCATTGACATGCCTGTTAATCATTCTCTCTTACCACAAGACTTCTGTGAAAGCTATTTAAATAAGAATGAGGCTATAGTATACTGCTGATATATACTGCCTTTGAATGATAGACAGTGTCCACTCCACATACAGTCCTTCTTATGTTAGTTTTTCAAAGGCAGGATCTCACATCAATAATACAGGTAGAACTCGAAAGACACAATGCAGCAGCAACACCATCTGAAAATGCAGCAGTGGCTTTTTGGGGTCTGAATGAAGTAGCTAGTATACCATAGAACAACTGTAGCAGTTCACAAAGCCTCTGGAGTACCTCCTTTACTCTCCTCAACCCTCACCTCTCCTCTCCTCACCCCTTTCCTCCCCTCCCCTCTCTTCTCTACTCCTCTCTCATCCCCTCTCCTCCCTCCCCTTCCCCTCTCTTCTCCTTTCCTCCCCTCCCCTCTCCTCTCTTCTCTCCTCCTCTCTCATCCCCTCTCCTCCCTCCCCTTCCCCTCTCTCCTCCTTTCCTCCCCTCCCCTCTCCTCTCTTCTCTCCTCCTCTCTCATCCCCTCCCCTCTCCTCTCTTCACTCCTTTCCTCCCTCCCCTTCCCCTCTCACCTCCTCTCCTCCCCTCTTCTCTCTTCAGCCCTACCCTCCCCTGTCCTCTCCTCTCTTCACCCCTCTACTGCCTTCCCCTCCTCTCGTCTCTCCTCTCCTTGCCTCCCCTCAACCCTCTCCTCCCCTCTCTTCTCTCCTCCCCCTCTCTCCTCCCCTCTCTTCTCTCCTCCCCTCTCTCCTCCCCTCACCTCTCCTCCCCTGTCCTGTACTCTCCTCCCCTCTCTCCTCCCCTCCCCTCACCTCTCCTCCCCTGTCCTCTCCTCCCCTCTCTCCTCTCCTCCCCTCCCCTCAACCCTCTCCTACCCTCTCCTCTCTCCTCCCCTCCCCACTCCTCCCCTCACTTCTCCTCCCCTGTCCTGTACTCTCCAGTCCACCCTGCCTACTTAGTTTGTATCCCCTGTTGTTGTTAATCCACCTGACAGACTCACAGAGATGCAGAGAGATGTCATGGTGTGTTAGAGATCCAGGGATGTCACTCTAAACAGAGATGCAAGTGGCACAGACAGACAGACAGACAGACAGACAGACAGACAGACAGACAGACAGACAGACAGACAGACAGACAGACAGACAGACAGACAGAGAGAGAGAGAGAGAGAGAGAGAGAGAGAGAGAGAGAGAGAGAGAGAGAGAGAGAGAGAGAGACAACTTTGTCAGCCCTAGGCTCTGAGACAAGATAACATTTGGGAAGCTTATAGAGAAGCCCGGTATGTGTGAGTGTTTCACACATAGTCCCCATCACAGCTAGCAGGAACAAGATGGTTGTTTTTAGATGTTGCTGATGATATTGATGGTGTTTATGACTGGGAGCCCATGCAGCTTTACATACTCAGTCACCAAAGCCTCTTGAGTGAGTTTGATGAAACAAAAAAGACAGAGGAAGTTTGTGCATCTGTATCCCTACAGAACCAATTGAGATGTTACTCAAGTTTGATACATCAGGGATACATTATATAATGATTATGGGAATATGCTATGTGTTATGCTTTCAAAACTTGTGCCCCATGCCTGGTAACTAAAAAGACAGATTAAGTTACTCATGTTTAATATGCACCAGGGAAAAATAATGTTCCTAATCATGAAAAAATATATGAAGTGCGTGGGCACCTACAAGCTCTGTTGAGATGTTACTTACTCATATTTGTCATGTTATAGGGAGGGATAGAAAAATGTATACTGTAGCTAACTACCTCCTCCAGATTCCTCCTCCAGATTCTAGAGCACCAAGCAACTGGGCTTTTATCTCATTATGATCCTCATCATTAGATCTTCTTTACTACCACTCACCCATTCACCCACTCCCCTATTCACCCATTCCCCCTTTCCCCCACTCACCCATTCACCCACTCCCCTACTCACCCATTCCCCCTTTCCCCCACTCACCCATTCACCCACTCCCCCACTCACTCATTCCCCCTTTCCCCCACTTAGCCATTCACCCACTCACCCATTCCCCCTTTCCCCCACTCACCCATTCCCCCACCCATTCACCCATTCACCCACTCCATCACCCACCCATTCACCCTCTCACCCATTCCCCCACTCACCCATTCTCCCACCCACCCATTCACCATCTCACCCTTCACCCACTCCCCCACCCACCCATTCACCCTCTCACCCATTCCCCCACTCACCCATTCCCCCACCCACCCATTCACCCACTCACCCATTCCCTCACTCACCCATTCAGCCGTTCCCCCACTCACCCATTCCCCCACTTACCCATTCCCTCACTCACCTACTCACCCATTCACCCACTCACCCAGTTCTACAACTGAACATCAAGAATCAACAAAATGCCTATCCTGCCCCAAAATGCTGAGTGGCACAGCTTTTTTTATTATTAGAGTTCAGGGCCCTACGCTGACATTTTTTACAAGGAGTACTACGTAGAAGCACACAAATAAATCTAGGAGAACAATTAAAATATTTGAGTGTTTTAATGATAAGAAATTACAAAACATTCATGAATAAAAGTTTTTGGGAGTAATCCATGCTCAATCAAGCGCAACCATTAGGTGAGACAAACATTTTCAGTTACCCCTTTAAGGGATGGGTCGTTACCATGGTAACTTGGGCAGCAAACTCAAACTAACATTGAAAAACTACCTAGCGAGTGAACAAAACGATGTAATGCAGTCAATCTTTCCTCTACTTTGAGCTAGCAGGGATTGACATGCATGTTATTGATGTTAACTCTCTGTGTACATTTAAAGGCCAGCTGTGCTGCTCTGTTCTGGGCCAACTGTAATTTGCCTATGTCCCTCTTTGTGGCACTTGTATCAAGTTTCAGTACCGGTGTCACGGATCCCTCCGGAACTTTCATTGCACAGACGTGTCCCCTATTCCCACTGATTGTATTTGTATATATGTGGCCTTTGGTTTCCATTGGGCGGTTGATTATTGTTACAATGTCCGTTGGTGCGTGTGAGTACCGGTGCCGTGTGTTTTGGACTTTCGCGCCCTTATGGATTGAGCAGATGATTACGTATCTCGTCCCGTGTGGAATCATTGTGCGCGTGTGTTATTTATTCGAGGCACTCCTCGCTCTTTTGTTTGGGTTTCTACCCTGTGTTTTGTTACGTGTTTGTTTGGTCTTCGTCCCCGTGCCTTTACACGGCACTCCGTAATTTGGGTATAATAAAAAACCCTATTACGCATTCCTGCGTCTGTCTCCCGACCCTTCAAACCAACATGACAACCGAGTTTCAGTATCCAGAGTCCCTGGAAATACCAAAAATATTGGAAGTTCCCATTAAAGCGTTTAAAACCAAAATGTGCTCACTATGCCAGGGTTCACCCCAAATAAGAAGGTCACTGTGCCACCTTTTCGGCTTGGCTGCACCACTAGTAAAGATTTTAGAGCAAATGAAACTGATAACCTATGTAGTAATGATAAAGTAACTATCTTTGATCGACATTGTTGTGAATTGCGAAACAGGACGTTCATAAATTCCCATCGTTATCATGATCCTCGACTAATTCAGCACATTTCAGCAGGAAGCTATCTCCACATAGAGTGTGCACAGGACGCACATAGCGCACCCAAAGTATAGCGTTGTCGAATCATAATAACTTTGTAATGGCACTCAGACAAAATTCAAATGACCAAAGTTGCTAAGCCTGTTAGATAACCTCCTTCAACATATGATAGAATATCTCTTATATTTGGCAAAATCAAGTTGATGATTATACGGATAGCAGATCAGCTCATGAATAACAGAGAGAGGACATGTTTTAAATGTCAAGGTATCTTAAAGGGGACCAACTGTTTACCATATGGAGAGGGGAGGGGAGGGGAGGGGAGGGGAGGGGAGGGGAGGGGAGGGGAGGGGAGGGGAGGGGAGGGGAGGGGAGGGGAGGGGAGGGGAGGAGAGGGGTGAAGAGAGGAGAGGAGAGGGGTGAAGAGAGGAGAGGAGAGAGGGGGAGAGGGGAGGGGGGAGGAGAGGGGTGAAGAGAGGAGAAGACAAGAGAGGAGAGGGGAGAAGAGGGGAGGGGATGAGAGAAGAGAGGGGAGGAGAGGTGAGGGAAGGAAAGGAGAGGTGAGGAGAGGTGAGGGTTAGGAGACGGGAGGGGAAGGGTGGGGGTAATATCCATATCTACTCTCATACCGTTTGTTGATTATCATTTTTCTACCAAAGCTCTCTTATGGGCAGCAAGTATGAGACAGCGCAGAGAAGCGGAGGAAATGTTATTGCGCTATTTTGACATGCATAGTAGGCCAGAGACATGCTTTTATAATGCAACCTATGGATTACAGAAGACAGGAGTCAGGAATTTGTGTTTCAGTAGGATTGGGACTGGGAAGGAAACTCGCCTAGACCTCATGCCTCTGAATTGTTATCAGACTTCATGTCTGTGACAGAGATGCCTGTAGTGAATTGTGCATAGGCCTATCACATTTGTGGCTGTGAAGGGTCACAATGGCAGCTCAAAGAGGCACATGTTATTTTATAGACTGTATTGTAGGGGTTTCCTGTAGCGTTTATGAACTGCATTTGGGTTGCGTGTGCAGTCTGGTAGGGTCAATTATGCATGTGCTTTGAATTTGTGGCAACTTTGTGTGAAGGCTTCTATTAAAGAACACCCTCCCATTCACCCACTCACCCATTCCCTCACCCACCCATTCCCTCACCCACTCCCCCACTTACCTATTCCCACACTCACCCATTCCCCCACTCACCCATTCACCTATTCACCCACTCGCCTATTCCCCCACTCACCCATTCCTTCATTCACCCATTCCCCCACTCCCCCATTCCCTGTTGCATTGCACACCCTCAGATATAATAGCCATCTCCTTCACATGGCTTGACAGTTGGCACTGCCTCTCCAACTACAGCCTGACATTGTAATGATAATGATGGTAATGATGATATATTTCATTTTCTGTGTAGAGCTTTTTCGGATCCCAAGGACACTGTGCCCGTACATGTCATGACAGTGAAGACTGGCTGGATCACACTGCTCTGGTCTCAGTAGTACAAAAGCTTCTGTCTAGGAAAGTAGGGATAGGAAGGCCTGGATGGATGCTGGTGAGGGATTACAGAGGAATTTTAGTTTGTTGCTCTGCTGGCCGTGGCTGCTGCCTAAGTGAGGAGAGGGCTATGGCTGAAAACAATGTCCTTTCTGTTTTTTATTTTGCAGATACAAATGATATCCCCACACCTCCAGAGCACCTTGTTTAGGGGTTACCTTGTTAAATACAAGAGCTTGTTAGTCGATTGAACTCAATGCTGTATTTTTTTCCTTTAGAGGGAAGAGAGAGCGTGACCCCAAGTTATTATATATGATCTCTTCTATGATCTCTTCAATGATCTATTATCTATGATCTCTTCTATGATCTATTATTTATGATCTCTTCTAGGGTCTCTTCTAGGATCTATTATCTATGATCTCTTCTATGATCTCTTCTAGGATCTATTATCTATGATCTCTTCTAGGATCTATGATCTCTTCTAGGATCTCTTCTAGGATCTAGTATCTATGATCTCTTATCTATGATCTCTTCTAGGATCTATTATCTATGATCTCTCCTAGGATCTATGTTCTATGATCTCTTTTAGGATCCATTATGATATCTTCTAGGATCTCTTCTAGGATCTATTATATATTATATTTTCTATGATCGCTTCTATGATCTATTATCTATGATCTCTTCCATGATCTATTATCTAGGATCTCTTCTAGGGTCTCTTCTAGGATCTATTAGGATCTATTATCTAGGATCTCTCCTAGGATCTCTTCTAGGATCTATTATCTAGGATCTCTTCTATGATCTATTATCTATGATCTCTTCTAGGATCTCTTCTATGATAGCTTCTGGGATCTATTTTCTATGATCTCTTCTAGGATCTATTATCTATGATCGCTTCTAGAATCTCTTCTATGATCTCTTCTAGGATCTATTATCTTTTCTAGGATCTATTATCTAGAATCTCTTCTAGGATCTATTATCTATGATCTCTCCTAGGATCTATTATCTATGATCTCTTTTAGGATCCATTATGATATCTTCTAGGATCTATTATATATGATATTTCCTATGATCTCTTCTGTGATCTATTATCTAGGATCTCTTCTAGGATCTATTATCTAGGATCTCTTCTAGGATCTCTTCTAGGATATATTGTCTAGGATCTATTCTATGATCTATTATCTAGGATCTAGTATCTATGATCTCTTCTAGGATATCTTCTATGATCGCTTCTGGGATCTATTATCTATGATCTCTTCTAGAATCTCTTCTATGATCGCTTCTGGGATCTATTATCTAGGATCTCTTCTAGAATCTCTTCTATGATCGCTTCTGGGATCTATTATCTAGGATCTCTTCTAGAATCTCTTCTAGGATCTTTTCTTGGATCAATTATCTAGGATCTCTTCTAGGATCTATTATCTATGATCTCTTTTAGGATCTATTATCTATGATCTCTTCTATGATCTATTATCTATGATCTCTTTTATGATATAGTATCTATGATCTCTTCTATGATCTCTTCTAGGATCTATTGTCTATGATCTCTTCTATGATATATTATCTAGGATCTCTTCTAGGATCTCTTCTAGGATCTATTAGGATCTATTATCTATGATCTCTTCTAGGATCTATTATCTAGGATCTCTCCTAGGATCTCTTCTAGGATATATTATCTAGGATCTCTTCTATGATCTATTATCTATGATCTCTTCTAGGATCTAGTATCTATGATCTCTTCTAGGATCTCTTCTATGATCGCTTCTGGGATCTATTTTCTATGATCTCTTCTAGGATCTATTATCTATGATCTCTTCTAGAATCTCTTCTATGATCTCTTCTAGGATCTATCATCTATGATCTCTTCTAGGATCTATTATCTATGATCTCTTCTAGGATCTAGTATCTATGATCTCTTCTAGGATCTCTTCTATGATCTCTTCTGGGATCTATTTTCTAGGATCTCTTCTAGGATCTATTATCTATGATCTCTTCTAGAATATTTTCTATGATCTCTTCTATGATCTATGATCTCTTCTAGGATCTAGGATTTAGTATCTATGATCTCTTTTATGATCTATTATCTATGATCTCTTCTAGGATCTATTATCTATGATCTCTTTTCGGATCTATTATCTATGATCTCTTCTATTATATATTATCTATGATCTCTCCTAGGACATATGTTATATGATCTCTTCTATGATCTATTATCTAGGATCTCTTCTAGGATCTCTTCTATGATCTATTATCTATGATCTCTTCTTGGATCTATTATCTAGGATCTCTCCTAGGATCTCTTCTAGGATATATTATCTAGGATCTCTTCTATGATCTATTATCTATGATCTCTTCTAGGATCTAGTATCTGTGATCTCTTCTAGGATCTCTTCTATGATCGCTTCTGGGATCTATTTTCTATGATCTCTTCTAGGATCTATTATCTATGATCTCTTCTAGAATCTCTTCTATGATCTCTTCTAGGATCTATCATCTATGATCTCTTCTAGGATCTATTATCTATGATCTCTTCTAGGATCTAGTATCTATGATCTCTTCTAGGATCTCTTCTATGATCGCTTCTGGGATCTATTTTCTATGATCTCTTCTCGGATCTATTATCTATGATCTCTTCTAGAATCTCTTCTATGATCTCTTCTAGGATCTATTATCTATGATCTCTTCTAGGATCTATTATCTATGATCTCTTCTAGGATCTATTATCTATGATCTCTTGTAGGATCTATGATCTCTTCTAGGATCTATTATCTATGATCTCTTCTAGGATCTATTATCTATGATCTCTTTTAGGATCTATTATCTAATCTCTTCTAGGATCTATTATCTATGATCTCTTTTAGGATCTATTATCTATGATCTCTTCTATGATTTCTTCTAGGATCTGTTATCTATGATCTCTTCTAGGATCTCTTCTAGGATAGCATGTCTTCTTATCAATTAATCTGTAATCATGTATATGCTTATTAAACTGGCCATTTACTCAATTTAATTGCGATTTTGGTTGCATCATTAACTGCCTTAATTAGCCTACAACTTATTTGATATTCAACAAGATCTAGAACTCTTCAACTCAATTACCTGCTGCCTCTTTCCCTCAGTGTTACTGAAGCTACAGCCTAGAAGGACTTGCAACTGAAGTCTCCATCTATGTTGCTGTGCTGGTGCATATTTAAAGCGTCTCTTTCTTAATATAACTGTACAGTTATGATGTCCTTGCTTTTGAGCAACTCCATCTTAATGAGCTGTTTTAATGTGGTCCGCTGGGTAAATTATGTAACATTTGTTATCATTAAGGCGGTGTTCATTAAACTGGGGTGGAAGCACTTTCTCATCAATTGACTTGAAAGGCAAAGTAGCCCCCATGGAAACATAGTCGTGATTGGTGCGTTGCGACTTCCTACCCACAATCCCACATTCCTTGATGAAAATGTGCTTTTTAAAAAAGGCTTAAATGGTCAGGTGGAGCTAAAAGCTGCCACAAATATTCACTCAGTACAGAAGTGTGTGTGTGTGTGCCATGTGTGTGTGTGTGTGTGCGTGTGTGTGTGTGAGCGTGCGTGCGTGTCCACACATACTACTGTCCATATTACACCCATCCCTGTGCCTGAAAGCATCCGTCAGAGGAGAATCAATAGAGAGAGAGAGGGCATGGCGTTGTCTAACTCAGTCAGACACCACAGTGGGGGAGTTTTATTCCCAGCACAGCCAGTTGCAATGTGAGCTGGATTCCAATGCTAACAAGGAGAGCTGAAAATCATGGGTGATCATAGGTACGTAGAACTACATACAGAACATTCTAGGATCTCGATAGAGCATGGTTATAGACATTGATGTTAAGGAGAGGTCAGAAACACAACATAGAGGGTACAGTGCATAGCGTTCTGAATTAACGGGACAACCTACTTATACGAGGGCTATTATGGATTAAGATGGTCTATTTAATGTGTTCTGACAGAGACAAGGAGCTACCGACACATTTCAGAAAAGAAAATGCTCTCTTTCTCTCTCTCTCTTTCTTATGTCTCCTTTCTCTCTCTGTTATCTCTCCCTCTCAGGGACACACACACATGCTCAGACAGAACACATGCGTGTACACACTTTATGCATATGCCTTTCATTGCATATTTAGGTCACTGTACTGTGGATGTTCTGTCCCTTTGGACTATAAGAACAGAGAGTCATTCTTCAGAGATGTTGCCAGAGGTAGGTGTGACTTCAGGAAGCCTTGTTCCAATGGGCATGATGAGCTGTGTCTTTCCCTTGGCTTGTACACCTCTGGAGCACTCAATGCCAAATGCTACTCAGGCTTAGGGAAGTGTAGTTTTGGGAAACAGATAGAAAACTACAAGTCCCAGCAGCCCTCTAAATGACTGCAGAGACTCATGTGGTCGGATAACATTTCAATAGGTCCTTGAGAGGACAGGTGACAGAGGATTCAGACAGGTTCAGCAGCATGGATCTGAGTTATTTCTCCAATACCTGCAGTGTTTAGCACCAGTTTAGCATTAGCAGTTGTTGTTTTTTTATCAATTAGTTTGCCAGATCTACTGTCAAGGTGAGGTGAAAATCAATTTGTTCCTGCGTTGCATGCCTTGGGGGCTAAAGAGTGTGGCAGTGTTTATGATAGGTTACCTGCATGATTACCAAGACAACAGAAACGTTCAGGCTCTTCTATCGCTCGGTGATGCCTCTGATAGCAGACGCAGAGATAAAGACAGTGTTTGATGCGGTAGCAGCAGATATGGAATCGACAGAGCTAATTACAGTAAGAACATCTCAGGTATTATGTTTATGTTCATTTCAGAGCCCTGAACTACTGCCATCAAACAGACTGACAATCAAAAAGAGTTGGTGACAGCAACACCCTGTTACCATGGTGATGTTGGTCTCACTTCATTTAGATAGTTTTGACCTCGATACAGTAGATGGTCTGTACCTTGCTCGGACTATCAACAGACTTTCAGTTTCAGTTGGAATTTAATAAATCAAACTGACCATTTTGATTGATTAGGTGAACATCTTTGTTCTATTCCTGGACAAGAACACCTGACTCAATCACTCAGCTGGGTCATTCCACGAATAGAGTGCCTTTTGGCTAGTGTAATTTAGTCAAAAGGGACTATTTATTTAACCTAATTTTAACATTCTGTCACAAAGAGCAATGTTCAACTAAATAAAAAACATGTATTACCATCTCAAGAGGTTAAATTAAGAAAAATGACTATAAAAGTGCCAATGAAAGTAACAGTTAAGCGTAACAGGGTTGACGATTTCACTAAATTAGCCATAACAGGTGCGGTGCCTAGTTGGAACAAGATCCTGCGGTACCTACGGGACTCCAGGAACAGGGTTGCCTACCCGTGACGCGGGACATGCCAAAATTGGGATTTTTAGGGCAAACAACAAATCACTGGTGTAATAGATAATTGTAGTTGGATAGTTGGAGAATGTGGAAATAAAGAGGTTCAGATAAGTTTTGCAGCGTGTGAAGATGTTTTATTTGGCAGTCACCGATGGCTTAAGAGTCTCAGAAGGTCCTGAGTTCTAGTTTAGAGTTGTGTGGATAAAACTTATTTTCTTCCATCCCTGTTCACACCTGAGTGGTTATTGGCAGCAGGTAGCCTAGTGGTTAAGAGCGTTGGGCCAGTAACCGAAATCCCAGAGCAGACAAGGTGAAAAATCTGTCAATGTTCACTTGAGCAAGGCAATTAGCCCTAATTGCTCCTGTAAGTCACTCTGAATAATACTAAAATGTTAAATGTACTGGACCTCTCTTGGGTCCTGAGTACTTCCTGATTGTGATGTGCAGCACGGCATCCTCCTTCCCTCGGCTGAATAGAGTGTAGCTCAGGCATTTAGGTTCAGCTCTAAAGAGTGTGGCCTGAGAAATGCTTCGATCAGGAATGGGTTCCAAAAATAGATTTAAATTGTCAATTAGCAGTTGAAACAATAACAAAGCGGACCCCCCGCCAATGTTCCCTCAAATTATTTTGGGGCACTGAGCAAATGTCACGTCTGCTGACTTCTGGCTTGCTTTTACTGTGAACACTGAGGCTCTACCTGCTTTAAGTTACAGTTATAACAGCCTACCAGAGTGGCCTACCATCAAAAACAAAGGAGAAAATGCATCCCATAACATTTTTATATGGAAATAGCTGTTCTATCATTCAGCCTGTAGTAGCAGCCAATGTGTGGTGTTCAATGTAGGTTCTACCTTCTGTGAGACTTTTGGAAAATATGCAGGGCTTGACATTAACCACTTGTTTATCCACTTGTCCAGACAAGGATGTGATTGAAAATGTGTTGTTTGATGCAAGAAATCACAAAATAAAGTTCATTATTATTGTCATACCATTTTTTACAGCGAATCAGACAAGTGATGCTACCCTCTGCTTATTGGCCACTTAGCTTATTCAAGCCTGTCTCAAAATACAACACTGCCCCTTTAAGACAGAAAAAAATCTCTGTACCTGACTCGCTTTTCAAAGATGGCTAGAAATGGACACGTTTTGTGCTCTTGTAGGAGGCAACCACTCCCCCATCGTTGACAAGAAATTAGCTATAACTGGGCTAATAACTCATTAACTAGCAAAGGATATTAACAAAATGTGCACACGTGGCTAGATGCAGCTTTCGCTTTGATCTCAAAACATGCGCATCTACTCACAATCGCTCATGCCATAAACACAGTCCAGTTCAAAGTGAATGGCACAGATCCATATATGGCAATGTTATATTTGCATATAGGGATACTGCAGCTCTGATTGGTGCTGGAGAAATGTAACCACTCTCAAATTCATAGACAGAGCTATGGATGCAAAGACTGACCATCCATGATATCAAAATAATAGTTTTAACCATGTTTTGTGGCTATACAGTGTTTGTTTACATTTACTTTGTTTGCAAACTTTGGAGTAAAACAAGCTTATATGTTGGGTTCTGATGGGCTACGACAGTTGAACTAAGCTCATGAGGCATTTGTAAGTTATACTGTATTCTTCAAGAATCAATAGATTATTCATTTACAATTACAAAAATGGATGTATCAACTGCAGATTTCCCCTTAAGCCGTGAATGTTTTGATCCATCTACAAGTATAAGAAGTGACAAATCCAAAAAGGGTTTTATCTCTTTGGATTTGAAGAAGATCATATTTAGTGCACTGGTCATACAGAACACTCTTCATACTAATTCAGTTGGTCCATATTCATTTATTCTTATGACTGTTTGATCAAAAGTACATTGTAAATATAGGAATGGTGTGGTTGATTCTCGATTCTCATGATTCATATTAGCAAACCCCTAGAGGTTTATACCTTTAATAACTACCATCTACCTGAGTATGAAGTGTGATACAGATCTTTTAGAAGAATCTGACGTTTTCACGTTTGACAGTGTCTCTGATTCTCAACATGTTCTTAACATGTTCATTCTCTGTTTGTTGATTGATTTCAATGTCACCCCGATACATCCATTCAAGCTGCTACAGTACGGAATCTGTGCAATTTGTACGATTTGTCGTCATTTGAACGTGGAAGCCATTGAGATCGACCCAGTAGGTTTTGCTTCCTGCTGCTGTCCTCTGGTCTCCTGTGGTTTGCATTCAGAGTCTCCCGTCTGTTCCCAAACTAATCAAATGATTTTATCCGAGAATCCCTGTCAATCCTAATGTGTGATCCTAATCTAGGCTGGGTTCTTCCGGGTCGTTATCCTAGATCGACACTCCTACTCTGAGACGCTTCTGTTTTTCTGGTCTTGCATGTCCTCTGTGAAAGCATGCCGCCCTCCCTCCCTCCCTTCCTGCCTCCTAATGACCTAACCTGTCCCCTATCTGTCTACTGTGCCTATAGGTATCAGGAAGAGTACAGTATGGACTCTACCAACGCCCAGTAAGTTCCAGGATGCATCCCAAATGGCACCCTATTCCCTATATAGTGCACTACTTTTGACCAGGGCCCAGGTCAAAAATAGTGCGCTATGTGAGGAATAGGGTGCTATTCGGGACACAGTTCCAGCATCATGCTAGCATGGCATGGCATGTGTCCTGTGACTCCGGCCTCTACGGGAGGTTGATTAACACACACAGCTTGTTGTTCTTCTATACCTGGGGTGGCAGGTAGCCTAGTGGTTAGAGTGTTGGGCCAGTAACCGAAAGGTTGCTGGATCGAATCCATGAGCTGACAAGGTAAAAATCTGTCATTCTGCCCCTGAACAAGGCAGTTGTTCAGGGGCAGAATGACAGATTTTTTTCTGTTCCCCATTAGGCTGTCATTGTAAATAAGAATTTGTCCTTAGCTGACTTGCGTGGTTAAATAAAGGTTACAAATAAAATAATCCCTGGCCTATGGGCCCTGGTCAAAAGCAACTGTAAAGGGAACACACACTGCTTGAATCAATGTTGTTTCCATGTCATTTTCAATGAATTTACATCTGTGGGTAGTGTGCCATTTGTAATGCATCTTTAGTCTCAGCACCAGATTAAACTACAACCTTAGTCTCAGCACCAGATTAATCTACAGCCTTAGTCTCAGCACCAGATTAAACTACAGCCTTAGTCTCAGCACCAGATTAAACTACAGCCTTAGTCTCAGCACCAGATTAAACTACAGCCTTAGTCTCAGCACCAGATTAAACTACAGCCTTAGTCTCAGCACCAGATTAATCTACAGCCTTAGTCTCAGCACCAGATTAAACTACAGCCTTAGTCTCAGCACCAGATTAAACTACAGCCTTAGTCTCAGCACCAGATTAAACTACAGCATTAGTCTCAGCACCAGTTTAAACTACAGCCTTAGTCTCAGCACCAGATTAATCTACAGCCTTAGTCTCAGCACCAGATTAAACTACAGCCTTAGTCTCAGCACCATATTAAACTACAGCCTTAGTCTCAGCACCATATTAAACTACAGCATTAGTCTCAGCACCAGATTAAACTACAGCATTAGTCTCAGCACCAGATTAAACTACAGCCTTAGTCTCAGCACCAGATTAAACTACAGCATTAGTCTCAGCACCAGATTAAACTACAGCCTTAGTCTCAGCACCAGATTAAACTACAGCCTTAGTCTCAGCACCATATTAAACTACAGCCTTAGTCTCAGCACCAGATTAATCTACAGCCTTAGTCTCAGCACCAGATTAAACTACAGCCTTAGTCTCAGCACCAGATTAAACTACAGCCTTAGTCTCAGCACCAGATTAAACTACAGCCTTAGTCTCAGCACCAGATTAAACTACAGCCTTAGTCTCAGCACCAGATTAAACTACAGCATTAGTCTCAGCACCAGATTAAACTACAGCCTTAGTCTCAGCACCAGATTAAACTACAGCCTTAGTCTCAGCACCATATTAAACTACAGCCTTAGTCTCAGCACCATATTAAACTACAGCCTTAGTCTCAGCACCATATTAAACTACAGCATTAGTCTCAGCACCATATTAAACTACAGCATTAGTCTCAGCACCAGATTAAACTACAGCATTAGTCTCAGCACCAGATTAAACTACAGCCTTAGTCTCAGCACCAGATTAAACTACAGCCTTAGTCTCAGCACCAGATTAAACTACAGCCTTAGTCTAGGCACCAGATTAAACTACAGCCTTAGTCTCAGCACCAGATTAAACTACAGCCTTAGTCTCAGCACCACATTAAACTACAGCCTTAGTCTAGGCACCAGATTAAACTACAGCCTTAGTCTCAGCACCAGATTAAACTACAGCCTTAGTCTCAGCACCAGATTAAACTACAGCCTTAGTCTCAGCACCATATTAAACTACAGCATTAGTCTCAGTACCAGATTAAACTACAGCATTAGTCTCAGCACCAGATTAAACTACAGCCTTAGTCTCAGCACCAGATTAAACTACAGCATTAGTCTCAGCACCAGATTAAACTACAGCCTTAGTCTCAGCACCAGATTAAACTACAGCCTTAGTCTCAGCACCATATTAAACTACAGCCTTAGTCTCAGCACCAGATTAATCTACAGCCTTAGTCTCAGCACCAGATTAAACTACAGCCTTAGTCTCAGCACCAGATTAAACTACAGCCTTAGTCTCAGCACCAGATTAAACTACAGCCTTAGTCTCAGCACCAGATTAAACTACAGCCTTAGTCTCAGCACCAGATTAAACTACAGCATTAGTCTCAGCACCTGATTAAACTACAGCCTTAGTCTCAGCACCAGATTAAACTACAGCCTTAGTCTCAGCACCATATTAAACTACAGCCTTAGTCTCAGCACCATATTAAACTACAGCCTTAGTCTCAGCACCAGATTAAACTACAGCCTTAGTCTCAGCACCATATTAAACTACAGCCTTAGTCTCAGCACCAGATTAATCTACAGCCTTAGTCTCAGCACCAGATTAAACTACAGCATTAGTCTCAGCACCAGATTAAACTACAGCATTAGTCTCAGCACCAGATTAAACTACAGCCTTAGTCTCAGCACCATATTAAACTACAGCCTTAGTCTCAGCACCATATTAAACTACAGCATTAGTCTCAGCACCAGATTAAACTACAGCCTTAGTCTCAGCACCAGATTAAACTACAGCATTAGTCTCAGCACCAGATTAAACTACAGCCTTAGTCTCAGCACCAGATTAAACTACAGCCTTAGTCTCAGCACCAGATTAAACTACAGCCTTAGTCTCAGCACCATATTAAACTACAGCATTAGTCTCAGCACCATATTAAACTACAGCCTTAGTCTCAGCACCAGATTAAACTACAGCATTAGTCTCAGCACCAGATTAAACTGCAGCCTTAGTCTCAGCACCAGATTAAACTACAGCCTTAGTCTCAGCACCAGATTAAACTACAGCCTTAGTCTAGGCACCAGATTAAACTACAGCCTTAGTCTCAGCACCAGATTAAACTACAGCCTTAGTCTCAGCACCACATTAAACTACAGCCTTAGTCTAGGCACCAGATTAAACTACAGCCTTAGTCTCAGCACCAGATTAAACTACAGCCTTAGTCTCAGCACCAGATTAAACTACAGCCTTAGTCTCAGCACCACATTAAACTACAGCCTTAGTCTCAGCACCATATTAAACTACAGCCTTAGTCTCAGCACCAGATTAAACTACAGCCTTAGTCTCGGCACCAGATTAAACTACAGCCTTAGTCTCAGCACCAGATTAAACTACAGCCTTAGTCTCAGCACCAGCACCAGCCTCAGTCTCAGCACCGTATTAATCTGTTGAGCCTCTGTGATTGATTAATTTATAGAAGTACACTATATGACCCAAAGTATGTGGACACCTGCTTGTCAAACATCTCATTAATATGGAGTTGGTCTCCCTCTTTGCTGCTATAACAGCCTCCACTTTTCTGGGAAGGTTTTCCACTAGATGTTGGAACATTGCTGCAGGGACTTGCTTCCATTCAGCCACAAGAGCATTAGTGAGGTCGGATACTGATTTTGGGCGATTAGGCCTGGCTTGCAGTCGGCGTTCCAATTCATCCCAAAGGTGTTTGATTGGGTTCAGGTCAGGGCACTGTGCAGGCCAGTCAAGTTCTTCCACACTGATCTCGACAAACCATTTCTGTATGGACCTCTCTTTGTGCACGGGGGCATTGTCATGCTGAAACAGGAAAGGGCCTTCCCCAAACTGTTGCCATAAATTTGGAAGCACAGAATCATCTAGAATGTCATTGTATGCTGTAGCGTTAAGATTTCCCTTCACTGGAACTAAGGGGACATGAAAAACAGCCCCACACCATTATTCCTCCTCCACCAAACTTTACAGTTGGCACTATGCATTGGGGCAGGTAGTGTTATCCTGGCATTCTGCATTCGGCGGTCCCGTTCTGTGAGCTTGGCCATTCTACTGCCAATATTTGTCTATGGAGATTGCATGTGTGTGTGTGCTTGATTTTATACACCTGTCAGCAACGTCACTAATTTGAAGGGGTGTCCACATACTTTTGTGTTAGTAGTGTACCTGTGTTGCCTTGGGCAACACTAACACCTCCAGATTATTGGATTTAGTTCAATGGTGCAGTCAGTGGATATGGTTTCAAGATTTAATGTCACAAGTACAGAAATGCCTTTCTTGCAAGCTCTAACCCCAGCAATGCAGTAATCAATAACAATGTAATACTAAAGATAGCAAGGTAGAACAAAAACACACAAGAGTTAAAAATCTGAAATAAGAAGAACACGATAAAGTAAGGAAGCACACTATATACAGTGTCAGTTCCACTACCATGTTTACAATGTGCAGGGATACTGGATTGATAGAGGTAGATATATATAGGGGTAAGGTGACTAGGCATTAGCATATATGATAAACAGAGTAGTATGTGAGTGTATAAACAGAGTAGCAGCAGCTTGTATGTGATAGTATAAACAGAGTAGCAGCAGTTTGTATGTGAGTGTATAAACAGAGTAGCAGCAGTTTGTATGTGAGTGTATAAACAGAGTAGCAGCAGTTTGTATGTGAGTGTATAAACAGAGTAGCAGCAGTTTGTATGTGAGTGTATAAACAGAGTAGCAGCAGTTTGTATGTGAGTGTATAAACAGAGTAGCAGCAGTTTGTATGTGATAGTATAAACAGAGTAGCAGCAGTTTGTATGTGATTGTATAAACAGAGTAGCAGCAGTTTGTATATGAGTGTATAAACAGAGTAGCAGCAGTTTGTATGTGAGTGTATAAACAGAGTAGCAGCAGTTTGTATGTGAGTGTATAAACAGAGTAGCAGCAGTTTGTATGTGATAGTATAAACAGAGTAGCAGCAGTTTGTATGTGAGTGTATAAACAGAGTAGCTGTAACGGCTGTCTAATTCCTCCTCCTCGGATGAGGAGAAGGAGTAAGGGTCGGACCAAAACGCAGCGTTGTATGATGACATACTGATTTATTTAAATAAAGACGAAACACGAAGAACACTTGAATTGATTACAAAATAACAAACGACGTAGACTGACCTGAACATAAGAACTTACATAAACACGAAGAACGCATGAAACAGGAACAGACTACCCAAACGAACGAACAAACGAAACAGTCCCGTGTGGTAGACACAGACACAGGAACAATCACCCACCAACAAACAGTGAGAACAGCCTACCTTAATATGGTTCTCAATCAGAGGAAACGTCAAACACCTGCCTCTAATTGAGAACAATATCAGGCAACACATTTAACCCAACATAGAAACACATAACATAGAATGCCCACCCCAACTCACACCCTGACCAACTAAACACATACAAAAACAAGGAAAACAGGTCAGGAACGTGACAGTAGCAGCAGTTTGTATGTGAGTGTATAAACAGAGTAGCAGCAGTTTGTATGTGAGTGTATAAACAGAGTAGCAGCAGTTTGTATGTGAGTGTATAAACAGAGTAGCAGCAGTTTGTATGTGAGTGTATAAACAGAGTAGCAGCAGTTTGTATGTGAGTGTATAAACAGAGTAGCAGCAGTTTGTATGTGAGTGTATAAACAGAGTAGCAGCAGTTTGTATGTGAGTGTATAAACAGAGTAGCAGCAGTTTGTATGTGAGCGTATAAACAGAGTAGCAGCAGTTTGTATGTGAGTGTATAAACAGAGTAGCAGCAGTTTGTATGTGATAGTATAAACAGAGTAGCAGCAGTTTGTATGTGAGTGTATAAACAGAGTAGCAGCAGTTTGTATGTGAGTGTATAAACAGAGTAGCAGCAGTTTGTATGTGATAGTATAAACAGAGTAGCAGCAGTTTGTATGTGATTGTATAAACAGAGTAGCAGCAGTTTGTATGTGAGCGTATAAACAGAGTAGCAGCAGTTTGTATGTGAGTGTATAAACAGAGTAGCAGCAGTTTGTATGTGAGTGTATAAACAGAGTAGCAGCAGTTTGTATGTGAGTGTATAAACAGAGTAGCAGCAGTTTGTATGTGAGTGTATAAACAGAGTAGCAGCAGTTTGTATGTGAGTGTATAAACAGAGTAGCAGCAGTTTGTATGTGAGTGTATAAACAGAGTAGCAGCAGTTTGTATGTGAGTGTATAAACAGAGTAGCAGCAGTTTGTATGTGAGTGTATAAACAGAGTAGCAGCAGTTTGTATGTGAGTGTATAAACAGAGTAGCAGCAGTTTGTATGTGAGTGTATAAACAGAGTAGCAGCAGTTTGTATGTGAGCGTATAAACAGAGTAGCAGCAGTTTGTATGTGAGTGTATAAACAGAGTAGCAGCAGTTTGTATGTGAGTGTATAAACAGAGTAGCAGCAGTTTGTATGTGAGTGTGTAAACAGAGTAGCAGCAGTTTGTATGTGAGTGTATAAACAGAGTAGCAGCAGTTTGTATGTGAGTGTATAAACAGAGTAGCAGCAGTTTGTATGTGAGTGTGTAAACAGAGTAGCAGCAGTTTGTATGTGAGTGTATAAACAGAGTAGCAGCAGTTTGTATGTGAGTGTATAAACAGAGTAGCAGCAGTTTGTAGGTGAGTGTATAAACAGAGTAGCAGCAGTTTGTATGTGAGTGTATAAACCGATGCCAAACCGTTTCAACCTCCTGAGGAGGAAGAAGTGCTGTTGCGCCTCTTCTTCACAACTGTGGGCATGTGTGTGGACCATTTTAAGTTCTTAGTGATTTGGACACTTGGTTGGAGTACTTCAACTGCCTGCCTGTTTGCTGTCTGCCTGTCTGTCTGCTGTTTGTTTGCCTGCCTATTTGCTGTCTGCTGTCTACCTGCCTGCCTGTCTGCTGTCTTTTTGCCTGCCTGTTTGCTGTCTGCCTGTCTGCTGTCTGCCTGCCTGTCTACTGTCTGCCTGTTTGCCTGTCTGCTTGCCTGTCTGTTTGTTTGTCTGCCTGTCTACTGTCTGTCTGTCTCTGTCTGTCTGTCTTTCTGCCTTTCTGCCTGTCTGCCGGATGTCTGCTGCCAGTCTGTCTGTCTGCCTGTCTGCTGCCTTCCTGTCTGCCTGTTACTGCCTGCCTGTCTGTCTGCTATCTGCCTGTCTGCTTTTTGCCTGTCTGCTGCCTGTCTGCTGCCTGTCTGATCAAATCAAATCAAGTTTATTTTATATAGCCCTTCGTACATCAGCTAATATCTCGAAGTGCTGTACAGAAACCCAGCCTAAAACCCCAAACAGCAAGCAATGCAGGTGTAGAAGCACGGTGGCTAGGAAAAACTCCCTAGAAAGGCCAAAACCTAGGAAGAAACCTAGAGAGGAACCAGGCTATGAGGGGTGGCCAGTCCTCTTCTGGCTGTGCCGGGTGGAGATTATAACAGAACATGGCCAAGATGTTCAAAATGTTCATAAGTAACAAGCATGGTCAAATAATAATCAGGAATAAATGTCAGTTGGCTTTTCATAGCCGATCATTAAGAGTTGAAAACAGCAGGTCTGGGACAGGTAGGGGTTCCATAACCGCAGGCAGAACAGTTGAAACTGGAATAGCAGCAAGGCCAGGTGGACTGGGGACAGCAAGGAGTCATCATGCCCGGTAGTCCTGACGTATGGTCCTAGGGCTCAGGTCCTCCGAGAGAGAGAAAGAAAGAGAGAAGGAGAGAATTACAGAGAGCCAAGATTTTCAAAATGTTCATAAATGACAAGCACGGTCAAATAATAATCAGGAATAAATGTCAGTTGGCTTTTCATAGCCGATCATTAAGAGTTGAATGCAGCAGGTCTGGGACAGGTAGGGGTTCCATAACTGCAGGCAGAACAGTTGAAACTGGAATAGCAGCAAGGCCAGGTGGACTGGGGACAGCAAGGAGTCATCATGCCCGGTAGTCCTGACGTATGGTCCTAGGGCTCAGGTCCTCCGAGAGAGAGAAAGAAAGAGAGAAGGAGAGAATTACAGAGAGCCAAGATTTTCAAAATGTTCATAAATGACAAGCACGGTCAAATAATAATCAGGAATAAATGTCAGTTGGCTTTTCATAGCCGATCATTAAGAGTTGAATGCAGCAGGTCTGGGACAGGTAGGGGTTCCATAACCGCAGGCAGAACAGTTGAAACTGGAACAGCAGCAAGGCCAGGTGGACTGGGGACAGCAAGGAGTCATCATGCCCGGTAGTCCTGACGTATGGTCCTAGGGCTCAGGTTCTCCGAGAGAGAGAAAGAAAGAGAGAAGGAGAGAATTAGAGAGAGCATACTTAAATTCACACAGGACACTGGATAAGACAGGAGAAGTACTCCAGATATAACCAACTGACCCTAGCCCCCCGACACATAAACTACTGCAGCATAAATACTGGAGGCTGAGACAGGAGGGGTCAGGAGACACTGTGGCCCCATCCGATGATACCCCCGGACAGGGCCAAACAGGAAGGATATAACCCCACCCACTTTGCCAAAGCACAGCCCCCACACCACTAGAGGGATATCTTCAACCACCAACTTACAATCCTGAGACAAGGTCGAGTATAGCCCACAAAGATCGCCACCACAGCACAAACCAAGGGGGGGCGCCAACCCAGACAGGAAGATCACGTCAGTAACTCAACCCACTCAAGTGACGCACCCCTCCTAGGGACGGCATGAAAGAGCACCAGTAAGCCAGTGACTCAGCCCCTGTAATAGGGTTAGAGGCAGAGAATCCCAGTGGAGAGAGGGGAACGGGCCAGGCAGAGACAGCAAGGGTGGTTCGTTGCTCCAGAGCCTTTCCGTTCACCTTCACACTCCTGGGCCAGACTACACTCAATCATATGACCTACTGAAGAGATAAGTCTTCAGTAAAGACTTAAAGGTTGAGGACGAGTCTGCGTCTCTCACATGGGTAGGCAGACCGTTCCATAAAAATGGAGATCTATAGGAGAAAGCCCTGCCTCCAGCTGTTTGCTTAGAAATTCTAGGGACAATTAGGAGGCCTGCGTCTTGTGACCGTAGCGTACGTGTAGGTATGTACGGCAGGACCAACTCGGAAAGATAGGAGTGCTTTATCCGGGTAGCCGGAAAGTAGAGCATTGCAGTAGTCTAACCTAGAAGTAACAAATGCATGGATTAATTTTTCTGCATCATTTTTGGACAGAAATTTCAGATTTTTGCAATGTTACGTAGATGGAAAAAAGCTGTCCTTGAAACAGTCTTGATATGTTCGTCAAAAGAGAGATCAGGGTCAAGAGTAACGCCGAGGTCCTTCACAGTTTTATTTGAGACGACTTTACAACCATCAAGATTAATTGTCAGATTTAACAGAAGATCTCTTTGTTTCTTGGGACCTAGAACAAGCATCTCTGTTTTGTCCGAGTTTAAAAGTAGAACGTTTTCAGCCATCCACTTCCTTATGTCTGAAACACAGGCTTCTAGCGAGGGCAATTTTGGGGCTTCACCATGTTTCATTGAAATGTACAGCTGTGTGTCATCCGCATAGCAGTGAAAGTTAACATTATGTTTTCGAATAACATCCCCAAGAGGTAAAATATATAGTGAAAACAATAGTGGTCCTAAAACGGAACCTTGAGGAACACCGAAATGTACAGTTGATTTGTCAGAGGACAAACCATTCACAGAGACAAACTGATATTTTTCCGACAGATAAGATCTAAACCAGGCCAGAACTTGTCCGTGTAGACCAATTTGGGTTTCCAGTCTCTCCAAAAGAATGTGGTGATCGATGGTGTCAAAGGCAGCACTAAGGTCTAGTAGCACGAGGACAGATGCAGAGCCTCGGTCTGACGCCATTAAAAGGTAATTTACCACCTTCACAAGTGCAGTCTCAGTGCTATGATGGGGTCTAAAACCAGACTGAAGCATTTCGTATACATTGTTTGTCTTCAGGAAGGCAGTGAGTTGCTGCGCAACAGCTTTTTCAAAAAAAATTGAGAGGAATGGAAGATTCGATATAGGCCGATAGTTTTTTATATTTTCCGGGTCAAGGTTTGGCTTTTTCAAGAGAGGCTTTATTACTGCCACTTTTAGTGAGTTTGGTACACATCCGGTGGATAGAGAGCCGTTTATTATGTTCAACATAGGAGGGCCAAGCACATGAAGCAGCTCTTTCAGTAGTTTAGTTGGAATAGGATCCAGTATGCAGCTTGAAGGTTTAGAGCCATGATTATTTTCATCATTGTTTCAAGAGATATAGTACTAAAACACTTAAGTGTCTCTCCCGATCCCAGGCCCTGGCAGAGCTGTGCAGATCCAGGACAGCTAAGCCCTGGAGGAATACGCAGATTTAAAGAGGAGTCGTAATTTGCTTTCTAATTATGATCTTTTCCTCAAAGAAGTTCATGAATTTATTACTGCTGAAGTGAAAGCCATCCTTTCTTGGGGAATGCTGCTTTTTAGTTAGCTTTGCAACAGTATCAAAAAGAAATTTTGGATTGTTCTTATTTTACTCAATTAAATTGGAAAAGTAGGATGATCGAGCAGCAGTGAGGGCTCTTCGATACTGCACGGTACTGTCTTTCCAAGCTAGTCGGAAGACTTCCAGTTTGGTGTGGCGCCATTTCCGTTCCAATTTTCGGAAGCTTGCTTCAGAGCTGGGTATTTTCGTATACCAGGGAGCTAGTTTCTTATGACAAATGTTTTTCGTTTTTAGGGGTGCAACTGCATCTAGGGTATTGCGCAAGGTTAAATTGAGTTCCTCAGTTAGGTGGTTAACTGATTTTTGTCCTCTGACGTCCTGGGTAGGCAGAAGGAGTCTGGAAGGGCATCAAGGAATTTTTGTGTTGTCTGAGAATTTATAGCACGACTTTTGATGCTTCTTGGTTGGGGTCTGAGCAGAAATTTGTTGCGATTGCAAACGTAATAAAATGGTGGTCCGATAGTCCAGGATTATGAGGAAAAACATTAAGATCTACAACATTTATTCCATGGGACAAAACTAGGTCCAGAGTATGACTGTGGCAGTGAGTAGGTGACTGTCTTAGGGATTTGGACACCGAGTACTTGGTTGGAGTACTTCGTCAGCCTGCCTGTTTGCTGTCTGCCTGTTTGCCTGTCTGTTTGCCTGTCTGCTGCCTGTCTGCCAGTCTGCTTGCCTGTCTGTCTCCTGTCTGTTTGCCTACCTGTCTGCCTGTCTACTTTCTGCCTGCCTGCCTGCCTGCCTGCCTGCCTGCCTGCCTGCTTGCCTGCCTGTCTGTTGTCTGCATGTCTGTTGTCTGCCTGTCTGCTACCTGTCTGCCTGTTTGCTACCTGTCTACCTGTTTGCTACCTGTCTGTCTGTCTGTCTTTGTGCCTGCCTGTCTGCTGCCTCCCTGTCTGCTGTCCGCCTGTCTGCTGCGTGTCTGTCTGTCTGCTATCTGTCTGTCTGCCTGTCTGCTTTCTGCCTGTCTGCTTTCTGCTTGTCTGCTGCTTGTCTGCTGCTTGTCTACTGACTGTCTGTCTCTCTGCCTGTCTGCTACCTGTCTGTCTGTCTGTCTGTCTGTCTGTCTGTCTGTCTGTCTGTCTGTCTGTCTGTCTGTCTGTCTGTCTGTCTGTCTGTCTGTCTGTCTGTCTGTGTGCATGCCTGACTGCTGCCTCCCTGTCTGCTGTCTGCCTGTCTGCTGCCTGTCTGTCTGTCTGCTATCTGTCTGCCTGTCTGCCTGTCTGCTGCCTGTCAGCCTGTCTGCTTTCTGCCTGTCTGCTTTCTGCCTGTATGCTGCTTGTCTGCTGCTTGTTTGCTGACTGTCTGTCTCTCTGCCTGTCTGCATGTCTGCCTGTCTGTCTGTTTAATAAGTTGTCACCCCAGGCATTGTAATGGTACTTGGTACATACTGTACTATCTGGAAGTGCAAATGATTGATTGTCTTCATTGTGGAATGCCTATTAACCAATGACAGCCGGTTTGATAGGTGCTTCCTCAGCATTTTATTAAATTATCAAGGTGGCCTAAAGCGTCTATGGATGATGACTACATTTAAAATCAGATCAACACAGTACCGGTCCGCTCAACAATTGCCAACTCTAAGTCAAAAAGCTATTAGTCTTTAATGTGTGTGTGGTACATTTTTGGGGGGTTACTATGCCTGGTGGGCTGGAAGTGATAACATGCTCTCTCTTCTCTCTGTGGTGTCTGTACTATCTCTGTCGGGGAAATGGATGGTGCATGGGGTTCCTTAGGGATGCTGTAAGTGCTAGTGGTTCAGATTCAGAAGCATACAGCTTGGCCTACTGTAAGTGTTGGCACGAGTGTTGTCTCATATGTTCTTTCCCCTATGGAGGTGTGGCTGGAAGAGGGAGGGAGGGGAGAGATGGGAGAGGGAGGGAGGGACGTAGAGAGGGTGAGATAGGAGAGGGAGGGAGGGGAGAAATGGGAGAGGGAGAGATAGGGAAGGGAGGGAGGGAGGGATGGGAGAGGGAGGGGAGAAATGAGGGAGGGAGGGAGGGAGGGAGGGAGGGAGGGAGGGAGGGAGGGAGGAGGAGGGAGGAGGGAGGGAGGGAGGGAGGGAGGGGGGAGGGAGGGCGAGATAGGAGAGGGAGGGAGGGGGAGAAATGGAGAGGGAGAGACAGGGAAGGGAGGGAGGAGGGAGGGAGGGAGGGAGGGAGGGAGGGAGGGAGGGAGGGAGGGAGGGAGGGAGGGAGGGAGGGAGGGAGGGAGGGAGGGAGGAGGGAGGGAGGAGGGAGGGATAGGAGAAATGGAAGGAGGGGAGAAATGGGAGAGGGAGAGATAGGGAAGGGAGGGAGGGAGGGATGGGAGAATGGAAAGAGAGAGAGAGAGAGAGAGAGAGAGAGAGAGAGAGAGAGAGAGAGGGAACGGAGGGAGGGAGGTATCTGTTCATAATGGTTGTCATCCTGCTGGATCTGTTTTGAGTGCAGTGTGATCCCTGTCCTGACTTCCTCACCCGAGGCCATAGAGGTCCCTGAAGTGTGTGTGTGCCAAGTGCAAACCTACTGCTGTGGGTAGAAGTTGCCCTTAGGCACTGATTAACGATCAGCTTGCCCTCTATCATGACCTTTAGGGTGAACCCGCATTATGCCTTAATTATGTCTTCATTATGTCTTCATCATATGTCTTTATTATGTCTTCATTATGTCTTCGTTATGTCTTCATCATATGTCTTCATTATATGTCTTCATTATATGTCTTCATTATATGTCTTCACTATATGTCTTCATCATATGTCTTCATTATGTCTTCATTATGTCTTCATTATGTCTTCGTTATGTCTTCATCATATGTCTTCATTATATGTCTTCATTATATGTCTTCACTATATGTCTTCATCATTATGTCTTCATCACCATGTCTTCATTGTGTCTTCATCACATGTCTTCATTATGTCTTCATTATGTCTTCATAATATGTCTTCATCATATGTCTTCATCATATGTCTTCATTGTGTCTTCATCTTATGTCTTCATCATATGTCTTCATCATATGTCTTCATCGTATGTCTTCATCATCTTTTCATTCTCAGGCGTCGGCTAGTCCAGCCACAGATTTTATCAGCTTGAATTATCTTTATTTTATTATACATTTCAAGTATTTTACAGTGCTTGCTGTCTTTCTGCAATTTGTACAAACAGAATCTGTTGCTTCCTAGACAGAAAGAGCTTTTCTGTTAGAGACAGACGATAAATGGTTTTTTGCCATTTATAGAGAGAGAATAAATTAAGCAATGTGTGGAAATTCTTTGGAAATAGAGTTTTCCTCACAGTTTTTCCATATTATGCTTTTGAGATTTTGAGTAAAACGGTTTCTCTTTGTGGAAGATGCTACTAGATCTGTTAATTGGATGTACGACTAGTTCAAATTCAAATTACTTTGGAATGGTATCTTATGTCATAACAAAAATGTGGTTTAAACTAACAACAGCTGTAGTTCACTGATATAGTAATAAAATTGTGTTTTGTTCTTGTGGTCAAAGTGGATATCTGAGATCCCACAGGATGTGATATGTGACCAGGCTTTGGAATTGACTCAGAAACGCCACTCTAGAATGGAAAAACATGATTCTAATCGATCTTGATCGTGTTACTAAAGATGTGGTAAAAACAAGCTAACCGCTAAACGCAGTAGTCTTTCTTGAGGATGTGTCATCACAGTCTACTGCAGGAGT